>NC_056737.1:1177013006-1177132435 GCF_019279795.1 Protopterus annectens | reverse complement strand
CAAACAGTGAAACACACACAGTCAAGCTTCCCCCAGCACACACACACACACACACACACACACACACACACACACACACACACACACACACACACACACACACACACACACACACACACACACACACACACACAGAGTCAAGCTTCCCCAGCACACACACACAGTCAAGCTTCCCCAGCACACATACACACACACAGTCAAGCTTCCCCCAGCACACTCACACAGTCAAGCTTCCCCCCAACACACACACACACAAGCTTCCCCAGCACACACAAACAGTCAAGCTTCCCCCAGCACACACACAGACAAGCTTCCTCCCAACACACACAGCAACACTTCCTCCCACATGCAAGTGAAATCAGCAAAACAGTGAGCAGTTGTAACTGTTGCAATAATTACAGCTGAAAAAAAAATAACATGGAATCAAGTGAAACACAGCAAATGTATACACGCATAACCACTCCCCCCAGTATACATACAGACACACAGATAGCAATGCTTCCCCCAGCACACACACAAACACACACACAGCCAAGCTTCCCCCAGTGCACGCACGCACACACACACACACACACACACACACACACACACACACACACACACACACACAGTCAAGCTTCCTCCAGCACACACACACACACACACACACACACACACACACACACACACACACACACACACACACACACACACACACACACACACACACAGTCAAACATCCCTCCAGCACACACACACACACACACACACACACACACACACACACACACACACACACACACACACACACACACACACACACACACACAGCCAAACTTCCCCATCACACACACACACACACACACACACACACACACACACACACACACACACACACACACACACACACACACACACACACACACACACACACACACACACACACACACACACACAGTCAAGCTTCCCCCAGCACACACACACACACACACACACAGTCAAGCTTCCCCCAGCACACACACACACACACACACACACACACACACACACACACACACACACACACACACACACACACACACACACACACAGTCAAGCTTCCCCCAGCAGACACACTCACAGCCAAGCTTCCCCCCAGCACACACACACACACACACACACACACAGTCAAGCTTCCCCCAGCACACACACACACACACACACACACACACACACACACACACACACACACACACAGTCACACACACACACACACACACACACACACACACACACACACACACACACACACACACACACACACACAGTCAAGCTTCCCCAGCACACACACACACACACACACACACACACACACACACACACACACACACACACACACACACACACACACACACACACACACACACAGTCAAGCTCTCCCCCAGCATGCATACACACACACACACACACACACACACACACACACACACACACACACACACACACACACACACACACACACACACACACACACACACACACAGTCAAGCTTCCCCAGCACACACACACAGTCAAGCTTCCCCCCAGCACACACACACACACACACACACACACACACACACACACACACACACACACACACACACACACACACACACACACACACACAGTCAAGCTTCCCCCAGCACACACACACAGTCAAGCTTCCCCCAGCACACACACACACAGTCAAGCTTCCCCCCAACACACACACAAACAGTCAAGCTTCCCCCAGCACACACACAGACAAGCTTCCCCCCAGCACACACAGCAACACTTCCTCCCACATGCAAGTGAAATCAGCAAAACAGTGAGCAGTTGTAACTGTTGCAATAATTACAGCTGAAAAAAAAAATAACATGGAATCAAGTGAAACACAGCAAATGTATACACGCATAACCACTCCCCCCAGTATACATACAGACACACAGATAGCAACGCTTCCCCCCGCACACACAGACACACACACAGCAATGCGTCCAAACACAGCAAATGTATGCACATTACTTTTCTGTTACTTTTCTTTGGCAAAGAAAAATGCCAATCTTTTAATAACCATGACGAAACGGCAATTACGACTTGGAAGATGTGACTGGAAGTATGCAGCGGATTCTGCATAATGACCAAATCTCAAGTAGGACAGAAAGTAAACACACAAGCTTTTTTTTTTCTTTCTGTATCCACTTAAAAAGCACAGAAGCAGTCTAGCATCATATTCTAAAGCAGCAGTGTTTGTTTGGCGACGGCCAGTGAGTAAAACACATGCACATGGCCTGGCAGCTAAGGAAACTAAGCATCTCTGAAAATAAGCAAGTAAACGCGACCAAGTCAAGTAAACGAAAGCAACCATATAAATCTGAAGCAGTTTTGGCTCGGACTGCTAAATAAAAGAAGCTCCTTTCATCTGGTATACTTTAGGTTAGAGTAAGTGCATGTGTTTACTGCCAGCCCGTTAGCTAATTGCGACTGCTCCCAGAGCAAAAGCACATTCACTAAAATGGGCTGGCAGCAAACACATACACTTAATATAAAGAATTCAGTACACAAAGGCAGCAGACATTGCTTATCTGAGCAGAACACGGTGCATGTGCACAAAAACATCTTGACAGTAAAAAAAATAAGTATGCCTCATAAGCAGGAAAGATTCACAGCCATTCGGACAACGCAAATAGCGAAAAATATGTAAACAAAACTTACTTTCTCAAGCAATTAAGGGGAAATGCACAAATTCCTTGCTGGGGCTATGAAGCGATGTTAAGTTGTCTATCTCGCCTTCATTCTTGCTGGATGGGTTCGGAGCCGACCTCGGCTCCGACTCGGCCACTCTAAAGCTCGAGAGTTGGTTCCACCGGCTCAAGGCTCCCCTTATATCCCACAATGCTAGGCGATAGTTACCTCAGATCTCGTTTGCCGCTACAGCTTCGAGGTTGGTTATTCTACCGGTTCCTGGTGAGTTTTAGCTTTTTCTATAAAAAGTTACTCCTTTACCCTTTTTAGTTTAATTATTCTTAAATTAGTGTAGTTCATTGAACTCTATCCCGAACCTAATTTTTTCCGTTTCTTGTTAAAAGAACTTTTAGTTCTTCCCTTGGGCCTTAGGCCTTCCCTTCCCTAGGGAGTGTTTGTGTAGTGTACTACTGTTTATTGTACTTTATTTTTAGTATTTTTACTAAAGTTTGTAATTTTGACAGGGTATAACTGGTGTGTTTGAGTGTGTGTTTGTGTTCACCAGTTAGGCTATGTCTAAAGAAGCAAAGGTCTCCGGATTCAAGAAGTGTGATGCGTGCTGTCAGAAAATGTCTCTGACAGACGCTCACATTTCTTGTGTCTATTGTCTGGGGCCTTTGCACCTGCAGGACTCCTGTGCTGTCTGCCATGGCTTCAGCCCCAGGGTCCTGCAGGAAAGAAAACAAGCTTATATTGAGAGGCTTGTTGAAGCCTGAGGATTCCCTGTCTGTCTCAACAGGGAAGCCCTCCAAGGCATCGAGGTCTTGACTCCGGCTTCTGAGCCGAGACCTCAGGTTGTTCAACCTTTGCCTTTATCGGCTCCGGCTGCAGCCGATAAGACTCAGTCCACAGTTTCTGTGGCTTCCTCGGCTCGGCGGGCCGAGGTTATCGAGGTACCCGTGTCGGCTCCGACAAGATCTTGAGCCGACAACCAGAAAGAGGTCTAGGTCACCTTCTCTTGGCTCCGTTCATTCGGCTCCAGGATCTCCCCTGCTGTCTGAACGGAGCCAAAGGTCTCATTCCTCTAGGTCCTCGAGGCTGTCCGATCATGACCTTCAGAGGGTGGTGAGTCGACTACTCAAGTCTGAGGCACTAGCCCAGATGCTTCAGTGCCCGACTCATCAGTCGGTGCCTGCCCCGGTCCATCAACTCTTTCCTCCTTCGACTCTCTTGAGTTCGGAGCCGGGTCGTGTCGGAACCGAGACTGTGGTCACCTCGGAGCCGAGACAATTGTCTTTGGCTCCGTCGTCGGCTCCGTTTTCTTCCATGGAGGAATCTCGGCGCCGGCCTTCCCTCGTCGGCTCGAGGGGGTGAGTGGCATCGGACCCTTGTCCGACCCCCTCTCCTCTCGGTGCTTGGGCGCTGGTGAGTTCGGCTCCGACATCGGCCTCGAGCCATCACTGTCGGTGCCGAGGGGTCCTTAGCTCCTCGGGCGGGGACCTCTGGCTCTGCCTGACAGGGGTGCTTCGAGGTCATGCGGAGTGTGTTAGAGCCTGGCACTACCCCACAGTCGGCTCCGCCAGCCCCTACCTCTATGCTGCCACAGGGTAAGTCGACTCACTCCCTCATCCCGGACCGCAGAGAGCCAACTCCTCAGGAGCTCCCTTTGGGATTTCATCCTCTTCCGAGGCCTCTCCTGATTTGGCAGAAGAGCCCCTCGGAAGAGGAAGTGCAAGAGGAAGCACATTGACTCACCTGAGTCTATCACGCCGGACACAGATCTGGATGATTCTGAGGGTTCCCCGTTCCCCTTCTGAAGATGTCTCATTTGCAGACATTCTGGAGATCCTTAAACAGAGGGAAATTGGCCAGCCCTCAACCCTTCGGAGGAATCTGTGTATCTTGAGGCGTTTGGCTCTCGTCCTTCCACCTCCTGGGTGTCCCCCTTGACCCCCTCATGCAGGTGGTTGCTAAAAGGCATGGACGCCTCCTGATTCAGTGGACCCCACTCCCAGGAGACCCTCCAAATTCATCACAGCTCCATCAGACAAGCAATTTTTATCAAAAGGAGTCTCTGTGGATGCTATGGTGGTAGCTGCCGCCACAAAGAAGGAACTGGCTGATCCTTCAGTGCCTGTCCATCCACCTAACAAGGAATCTAGGTCCATGGATAGGCGGAAGCGGATGTTCTCCTCAGCGACATTTACTATGCTCGCTGAATTACCTGTGCCATTTCACTCGTCTTCAAAGGGACTTGATCAAAGAAGCGAGTGAAATGCTGAAGGACCCTACAGCTACGGGTTTCCAAGAGAAAATGAACACGCAGCTAGCTATCCTTAATTCTATTTCCAACTCCTCCATGCGCCTCCTCTTATGCGGCCGATGGAGCGAGCAGAGCCGCAGGAACAGGGTAGCCTTACGTAGGCACGCCTGGATGCGGCTATGCAATTTTGGAACCTTTCAAGGCGTCTTTCACGAACTCCCCTTTTGATGGATCATCTCTGTTTGGTCCACAAGTGAAAGAAACCCTGACTAGGTGCGAGACTGATGGCAAGACCCTTTCTGCCGTCGAGTCCGTTTTCTACTCCTTCTAGGCCTTACCCCAAAGGCCAGAAGGGGAAAGATGTGGTTCCGTAAACAATCTCAAGGGACTTCGCCTGGCGACAGAGTCGGTTCCCGCCAGAGGCAGAGGGGGAACAACAATGGTAGACGCCGCCCTAGAGGCAGAGGGGTCCGCAGAACCAGGGCAATCGAAACGTCCTCCGATAAGCCCTTTCAGCATCCCTGAGGTGTTGCCCGACTGCCCATCTTCGAGGCAGTCGGGGAAGATTGTCACTGTACCCAGAAGCCTGGCTATCCTTGACACAAGACAAATGGGTACAGTCCATCATTTCGAAGGTTATTCTATTCCCTTTCTTCGTTTTCCAAATCAGTCAAAAATCCCTTCCAGATGTTCCACCCGCTCAAAGGGATATAGCAGCTTTGGAAATTTCAAAACTGCTTGCAAAAGAGCTATTCAGCCAGTGCCAGCAGACCAACTAGGATCCGGAATCTACTCAAGGTTCTTTTAGTTCCAAAGAAAACAGGGGACTGGAGACCAATTTTGGATCTCAGTATCTTGAACAGATCGGTCAAGAAAACAAGATTTCGGATGGTCACGCTGCAATCCATTCTTCCCCTATTGGGAAAAGGAAACTGGATGTGCTCTATAGACCTTCAGGACGCGTACTATCACATAAAAATGAACAGACGCTCCAGAAGATTCCTCCGCTTCAGGCTGGGAACCAGTCATTTTCAATTCAGGGCCCTGCCCTTTGGTCTCACCACTGCTGCCCGGTGTTTACCAAATGCATGGCAGTGGTAGCTTCTCACCTGAGACGACAAGGATTCCAGGTGTTTCCATATTTGGACGACTGGCTCCTCACAGCTCCCACCAAGTATCTCCTTCTGATGGCCAGAGATTACACTTTTCGCGTCTGTCAAAAACTGGGTATCTCAATAAATTGCGAAAAGTCTGTGTTGTCGCCTTGTCGTACTATTACCTACATAGGCGCAAATTTAGATACTGTAAACATGTCTGCAACACTAACGAACCAAAGGATATCAGACATTCAAAAATTGGTATCACTACTTCTCAACAACAACAGAGCCAAAGCCAGGTTAGTTCTAAAGGTGTTGGGAATCATGGCAGGCCATACCTCTCCTTCCATTGGCCAGATACCACATGCGGATCCTTCAGTGGATGCTTTTTCTCAATGGTCATACCAGGAACTTCCAATGTCTCACACCATTATGATCACGCAAGCATGCAATAAGCATCTCATGTGGTGGATGTCTTCCCCCCAGCTCCTGTTGGGGAGACCATTTGTTCCACCTCCTCCGGTTGCTACTCTGACAATGGATGCCTCCCTGATCGGGTGGGGGGGGCATTATCAGGGCAGGACAGTCCAGGGCACATGGCAACCAAACGAATGCCACTTGCACATAAATGTTCTGGAGATGAGAGCAGTGCTTTTAGCGTTGCAAGCCCTTCAAGACTCTCTTCCCTTGGGAACGATTGCAATCCAGACAGACAATATGTCTGTAGTGTGGTACATCAACAAACAAGGCGGAACCAGTTCATACCCCCTGTGTCGAGAAGCACTCAGACTGTGGCAATGGGCGATTTCTTCTCAGCGTTTTCTGATAGCAACGCACATCCCGGAAGTCCAATCACATTGCGGACAAGTTGAGCAGAGCTATTCTCATGCCTCACGAGTGGTCTCTGAAAGACTCTGTAGTGAGAGAGATTTTTCTCAAGTGGGGTCAGCCTTGCTGCGATCTTTTTGCTACTCCCCAAAACAGCAAGTGCAGAGAATACTTCACTCTATTCCCTTTACCAGGCCAACCCAGCAGGGACGCTAGTCCAAGTTTGGCCCGGGACTTCTGTATGCATTTCCTCCTTTCCCACTGATCTCTCAAGTAATACAGAAAGCTATCGCTCAGAAGGCCTCATTGATCCTCATTGCTCCTTACTGGCCTCGGCAAGTGTGGTTCCCCTTTCTGCATCGATTTCTTTTGGAGCGACCGTGGAATCTGGACCTAGTTCCAGATCTTTTGATCCATCAGTCGGGTCAGTTTCATCGCTCCCTCCCTCTCTGAACCTCACTGCTTGGTTCCTCCACTTCCAACCGTAGCCAGGCTTCCTCAATTATCTCACTCTGTTAGAGATATTTTGATAGCTTCCCATAAATCTTCCACTCGAAGATTTATTTGAGTAAGTGGAACGCTTTTCATATTGGGCACAAGGAAAGGACATAGATCCTTTCACCGCTTCCATCCAACTAGTCCTTGATTTTCTTGCTGAACTCTTCCAGGCAGGTTCATCTCCATCTACTTTTAAGGTTCAATTGGCAGCTATTTCTAATTTCCATGTGGGTATTTCTGAATCTGCCCTAATGTCCCACAAACTCTGCAAAGCCTTTTTGAAAGGAGTTTTTCTTCTCAGACCTCCTGTAAGAAATCCTCCTTCTCCTTGGGACCTAAATTTAGTTCTTGCTTCTTTGATTCTTTCCCCTTTCGAACCTGCAGCTTCATGTTCCTTAAAGTTATTATCATGGAAAACTCTCTTTCTGGTGGCTATCACATCAGCTAGAAGAATTTCAGAACTTCAAGCACTCAGTTGTCGTTCTCCTTACCTTGTGTTCCATAAGGACAGAGTTTCCTTACGAACTAACCCGTCCTTTTTGCCTAAGGTGGTTTCAGCATCAAATCTAAACCAATGCATTGACCTCCCTGTCTTTTTCCGGAGTATTCAAATAGGTCTGAACAAAAATTACACTGTCTGGATGTTCATCGTCAATTAAGGTACTACTTGGACAGGACGAAACAATTCAGAAAATCTGATCAGCTGTTTGTCTCCTATGCGGAAAGCAGAAAGGGACTTCCAGTTTCAAAGGTATCTTTATCCAGATGGCTAACATCTCTGATTACCCTTGTTTATGAGATTAGACACCAAAAACTGCCTAATAAGCCTAAAGCCCATTCCACCAGAGCTTTGGCTACTTCTCTAGCCTTCCAAGACAGACTGCCTATTGACACCATTTGTGCAGCGGCTACTTGGGCTACTCCTCACACTTTTGTTTCCCATTATAAGTTGGATTTAGCTTCTAGGCATAGAGCTAATTTTGGTTCCACTGTTCTCAGGAGTCTGTTCCGTTAGGCCACCGGGACAAGGTGCTAGGACGCGGTCCCATCCAGCAAGAATGAAGGCAAGATAGACAACTTAACATATAGAAGTTATGTTCTTACCATAACGTTCCATGTTAGTTGTCTTCTTCTCGCCTTCTTCTTCGTCCACCCTCCTTCCCCTGGCCTGGACAGACCTAGAGGAGTTGTGATCGTGACCTCTCTTTCTACCACCTCTTTCTTAGCTATATGCTATTATGCATATTTCTTGTTTCAGGATGTAGGTCACCCTTCTTCTTCCTGTTGTTAGAGGTGGATTCTGTTTTTTACAGTTATACTGTTTCTGTTATAAGCTGGGGTTAGCTTACAAACGAGATCTGAGGTAACTATCACCTAGCATTGTGGGATATAAGGGGAGCCTCGAGCCGGTGGAACCAACTCTCGAGCTTTAGAGTGGCCGAGTCGGAGCCGAGGTCGGCTCCGAACCCATCCAGCAAGAAGAAGGCGAGAAGAAGACAACTAACATGGAACGTTATGGTAAGAACATAACTTCTATTTCCCACACACTCCAGGGTAGGGGAAGAACAAGGTAGCGGTGACATCACATAATGGGTGGGTTTCATTGTTGTACTTGGAATCAGAGGCCGGCCGTGGTGATGTAACTTTGGGGGAGGAAACAGCTAAGAGAAAGTTCCTGAACTGCCTGGCCTCAATGATGTCAGTATTTGGGAGCCATGAGCAAGCTTTACCAACTCGCGAGAGAATGGATTTGTAAGCAAAAACTACATAGTATGCTAAGGTAGGCTCTGATTAGAGAAGTATAGTGAAATGTAAATATTTTAAATGGTGATTTGTTGTTGCTTGATGGAGGGAACTGTAAATAGGGAGCGAAAGGGTTGAGAGGTTGAGGAATTTGTTGTAGAAACACGTTTTACTCCTTTAATGTAGAAGTTCATTTCACATATTTTTGTTTTTAATAGTTATCAAAATGAATTTTAACTTGTATTTAGGTAAATGTATGTTTTCCAAAATGTTATTGGGTTACTTTATGAATGTGGTCCTTGGTGAACAGATTTTCCAAACACAAATTGTTTTCAGTTAATGTTTTAATTAATTCTGGAATTATGTAATTGAAGAGTGTGTTTGATTGGTACACCATTTTACCTTATAGGTGTATAAGATTAATGGTCTTATTTAATGTATTTCTGATGAAGTCTATGGTTTTATGGACGAAAACCTGTGGTATCTGCAGCATTAAATAAAGAGCTTTGTACACTATTTTTGCTTGGTGCGATCTCCGCTTCTTTCGCCTTGTTTTTTGGTCATTCTAAAGGGATCCAATACTTGTCAGCCAGGGAGAACATAGTTGACATACCACGCTGCTTTGCCAGGGATGGTCTTCATCGGTCACCACTAGGCTTTCTGATATTGGCTAAAACATTATTCACCCCTATAGTTTCTTTTCTTAAGCATTGCCAAATAGACAACTTTCAAATATTGCTGAATCTACTCAGGGCAAGCTAAAAGCGTTACAGAATCGGACAGCAAACCAAACACATAATCACACAAAAACATACACGGAGGCTCTAAATAAAGATCTGCCTAAGCAGCAGAGACCTCCAAAGCAGACACCCAAGCAACCGCTACCCCAAAACAAAACACGTGCAACACATATCTCACAAAGCCAGTGTGCCGAACAGTCACAGCCCTTAAGACTAAACAACACACCTGATACACTTGTAATAGGTGACTCTATCGTCAGGCACACTGACGTCCCGCTCACCAGGCTGAACAAGGAGAGGGTCATGGTGAGCAGCCTGTCGGGCACTAGGATCCGCCACATAACACAAGCACTCAGGTCACTCCAAGGCAAGTACAAATATGACTCAGTCATTGTCCATGCTGGTGTGAATGACCTGAGACGTACCTCCCTGGACTACATGAAAAGAGACATAAAGGAGCTCTCTGAGCATGTAGCCCAGGCCAGTATGACCCTGACCTTGAGTAGCATCTTACCCTCACCAAGAATGATGCCACAATATGAAGACAAGATGATCAATTTCAACAATTGGCTTAAGTACTGGTGTCATTCAAAGGGGATCCAATGCCTGTCAGCTTGGGATGATATGCTCGACAAGCCACAATGCTTTGCTAGGGACGGCTTGCACCTGTCACCCGTGGGCTTTCGGATATTAGAAAAGGCTCTTGCTACCCCCATAGTGCCTTTTTTAGGCAAGACCCAAAAGACAAACCCACCTCCATAGGTATCACAAGGGATAAGAAACTAAGAGTAATGCTACTCAATGCCAGAAGTCTAAACCTCAAGATGCACGCACTTGAAATTCTCCTTAGCATGGAGAACATCGATATCTGTGCAGTAACAGAAACCTGGTTCAGGGCTCCCAAGAGCACCCCAGCACTACCAGGTTATACCTCATACCATGCTTTTCGGCCCCAAAACTTGGACCAAACCACAAAAGGAGGGGGGGTATCGATATTCATCAAAGATACCTACACCTCCAGGTGGGTGGCAAACCACGAAGCATCAGAGACTATCCATGTGCAACTAACAGTGGGTAAAACTGCCTTCCAGTTTATAGCCTGCTATAGACCACCCTCCCAAACCCAGGAACCCCACTCGGCCTTTCTGAGAACACTGGAAAATATGAAGGTCTCTCCAAACACCATTATATTGGGCGACTTCAACTACCCAAACATAGACTGGGAGCATTACTCTAGCTCCAACACCCTAGCCCAAAGGTTCCTACAATTTATAAACTCAAATGCTATGGAACAACTTGTTACCACTCCCACAAGAGGGGAAAACATACTGGACCTGATCATCACCAACATGGGGACTCTATGCTCCAGACCAGAAGTGTATTCCTCACTGGTAAGATCAGACCATAAACTAATCTCACTGGATATTCACATCCCGACCCCACCCCCTGCCCAGAAAACCACAGTGAAAAACTTCTCTAAAGCAAATTTCACACTCCTTAAAACTGAGGTGGAATCCTTCAGACCGCAGAATCCTTTATAAACGCATTCTATGAACACCTTCAGGAATGCATGGATCATGCGATCCCAAATAAAACTAAGACCCAATCCTCCAAAGGCAGATGTCCTGTCTGGTGGACCCCAGCCATAAACAAACTATACAATAGAAGGAGGAAGCTACTAAATGATAGAGCAAAATCCCAAAAAGGGAAGGCATCACTGATCAGTATTAGCAAAAAACTACGGGCACTCATAAAATTGTCTAAGGCCAGCTTCGAGAGAAAAATTGCACAGGACACTAATGATAATCACAAGGCTTTCTTTAGTTATGTTAGGAACCTGGGTGGTAATTCCCAGATATGCTCAGAATTAGTCCAAAATGACAAAAAATACACTGAACCCACAGACATTGCCAACATCCTAGCTGACAGGTTCAGCGCAAACTCCCCCCCCCCCACCAAAAGGGCAAATATCTATCCCAGCAGAGTGCTGCCCTCCTGACATCTCAGATGCTCAGGAAAGAGCCGCCCTCTCCAAAGCAAAAAACACAGCATCAATGGGACCAGACAGTGTCCCGGGCTGTGTCCTACATAAACTCCAAGAAGAGCTAAACCCAAACATAAAACTACTGTTCAATCTCAGCCTTACTACAGGATATGTGCCCAAAGAGTGGCGTACAGCAACAGTGGTCCCTCTCCATAAAGGTGGTGCCTCAATGGATCCTGGAAACTATCGCCCCATAAGCCTGACTAGCTTGGTCTGCAAAGCTATGGAAAGGATCATCATGGACCTCATAAATAAAGATATTGGGGACCTACAGACACTGGATCCTACCCGGTTCGGCTTTGTTAAGGGCAGATCCTGCCTCTTAAACCTGGTTGATTTCTTTGAAACAGTCACCAAGGCCATTGACGAGGGGAAGGTGGTCCACACAGCCTACCTGGACCTCGCAAAAGCCTTCGATACAATACCCCACTCGGGCATTATAGATAAGCTCACCAGCTTAAATATAAACCCCTATGTCACTAGATGGATTGCAAACTGGCTCAAGGACAGAACCCACATGGTTAGAATTTCTTGAGCCATGTCAGACTCCAAACCAGTTACAAGTGGTGTCCCACAAGGCTCAGTCCTGGGACCTCTCTTGTTCGGTATATATTTCTCGGAGATACAGGCCAACACGGAAGGACTGTGCCTGACCAAGTTCCCAGATGACTGCAAACTGGGTGCCATAATCGACTCTCCAGCTGACACAAGCATCCTCCAAAAGGGCCTCATAGAAACAGACAACTGGTGCCAGAGCCATGGCCTCAAGCTAAATGCCAAAAAGTGTATAGTCATCCCCTTTGGCAAAAACAAAGTGCCCACAAATTACCACATAGGTGGTAATCCATTAAGTACAGAAGAAGTAATTAGGGACCTGGGGATCCAAGTTGATAGCAATCTCTCATTTGACAACCACATGGCCAAAGTGGTTAGAAAAACATTTTATATAGCCCACCTAATCATGAAGGGATTCAAATCTAGATCAGGGGAAGTCATCGTGCCTCTTTACTCATCCCTCATCAGGCCCATAATTGAGTACAATGCCCCTTTTGGGATGTACCTTACCAGACACCTGCAGCAACTGGAAAGACCCCAAAAGTACCTCACCAAGAGGATCAAAGGGCTCAAACAGATGCCATATGCTGCCCGGTTAAAGAAACTCCAGCTCTACTCAGTGGCATACCGCCTGTTCAGAGGCGATCTGTGCCTGACGTATAAAGCCATGTCCAACCCTGAATTAATGGACATGCCGCACCTCAGAAAATCCAAATCCCATCAAGCTACGCGTTCGAGAGACTTGAACCTCAGCACTGAAATAAATAGGACATGCTGGAGGGACAGATTCATAACCAGAGGCTCCCTTCACTCTGGAATAAAATCCCAGTCCAGGTTAGGCAGAGTCCCTCATTGACTCTCTTCAAGAAGAATCTTGATGAGTGGATGGGAGATCGTAGGTTTACCCCGGGTATCACTTCTGTGTCACTGTTAGACAGAGGCACAGTATACTAACCTCGAAAAAGGGCGTAGCAAAATAAATTTAAAATGGGTAGCGAAAGCCAAACACATTCTGGCTAGGCTTATAAATGCCCTAGGGCAGATAGCCTAGTATGAACCTATGAACCTATGAATCTCAATAAGAAAATTGCACTCCCTAGAAGCTCTCACACTAGAGAATGTTGACATCTGTGCAGTTACTGAGTTACTGAAACAAGGTTCAAAGCCACAGAAAGCACTCTGGCAGTGCATGGCTATAATGCCTTTCATACATTCTGACCACCCACTGAATATGAAAGATCTAAAGACGGAGATGTGTCTTATCTCCATAAAGGATAAGTACACCTCATGGCTCGTCAAACAATACAACATGCTTGAGCTACTCCATGTCCAACTAACCATGGGAAAAATCCATTACTGTATGCTTGATAGCTCCAGACCTCTCACCATAAACCAGGAAACCCATATATTATTTATTTATTTGACATTTGTTGACAGAGATAGTCCAACTGCAATTAAACAAAAATTATAGAAATTGACTTAATACACAATAACAATACAATGCAAATTACAGGATTGTTGTAGAAGACAAAAAATATAAGTAGAGTAAATGAGCAGCTGAATTATGCCTGAAGTTACTTGAATCTCTCACCATCCAGCTCAATACCATACTAATGGGTGAAGTTAACTACACCTCTATTAACTGGGAGGCATATATGACCAGTAACATGCAGACCCAAAGATTTCTTGATTCTGTAAACTCAAATGCCCTGGAGCAACTAGTCTACACTCCCACTAGGGGTACAAATATCCTAGAACTGGTACTTACAAATATGGAAGAGTGCTTGATCCCTCCAAGTGTGCTGTCCTCACTGGTAAGATCAGATCACAAAGTGGTTTCCCTTGAATTAAAGGTAAAATTAGACCCTTCATCTAACCCCAGAACTTTAAGAGCTTTTCTAAGGCAAACTACCTCCTATTAAGTGATGGTATAGATAGTTTCTAAATTCCCTCAAACCCAGAAAACACAGAAGCTTATGTGGAAGTGTACACAAAAGCCTGTATGACCATATAAACTACATAGAAATGGCAGGACCTGACCAAAATAAGCCCAAGTCAAATTGCAAAAACAAGCCACCCTGGTATTAATAAGTTGTACAACAAAAGAAATAAAATTCTGTCGAGATGTAAGAGGGAATGTGCACAACAGAGCTAAAAGTCCCTCATTAGTCTAAACAAGCAAATCAGGGGACTAATCAAGTCTCTGAAATCAGATTTTGAGGCAAAAATAGCTTCCAAAGCTATGGATATATAAGGCATTTTTTCAGTCATGTCCGGAATCTTAAGGGCAACACCCAACAATGTGCAGAATTACTTGTAGGTGGCATAACCTATACTCACCCAGAAGATATAGCAAATCTGGTGGCCAATACATTTATCTCAGATTTCACCTCCCCATCACCTCCAGTTATTCCCCCAAGAAATACCCTCTACCACTCTTCCAGCAATTATCACTAAAGAACAGATTTCCAGTGTATTCTCTATAGCTAAAAACATGCCTTCGATGGGTCCCAATAATATACCAGGTTGCCTCTTAAACATCTTGATTCAGGATCTATCAGGCACATTAGGATCTTTGTTTAACCACAGCCTCCGGATTGGGTCTGTCCCAGTACAGTGGAAGACAACAACAGTCATCCCTTTGCATAAAGGGGGACTGTCAACTGACCCAGGAAATGATAGACCCATAAGTTTGACTAGTCTTATTTGTAAGGCTATGGAAAGAATAATCATAAGCCCGATAAATAATGACATAGGAAACCTCCAAACACTGGACCCAACACAATTAAGCTTTGTCAAGTGCAGGTCATGCCTGCTAAATCTGATGGAGTTTGAGAAAGTCACTAGGGCCATGGATGAAGGTAAGACAGTGCATACTGCCTACCTTGACCTGGCCAAGGCATTTGGCACAATTCCCCACTCAGGTATTATAAACAAGCTCACAAAACTGGGCATAAATCCTTACATCACCAGAGGGATAGCCAGATGGCTCACGGACAGGGCACATGTTGTTATCCAGGTCCACCAACAGGCCAGTTACTAGTGGAGTGTCACAGGGTTCAATGCTGGAACCATTCCTGTTTGGAGTATACTTTGAATTCAAAGCCAATGTGGAAGGCCTCTGGATGACAAGGTATGCATATGACTGCAAGCTGGGAGCAATCGTTGAATCACCTAACAATGTAGATATCCTTCAGGAGGGTCTAAATCAGACAAAAGATAGGTGCTAGAACCACGCCCTAAAACTAAATGTAAAAAAATGCATTATCGGAAAGTCAAATAACCCTGCAAATTACAACATTAATAGTACATCCCTAAGAGTAGACCCCGAGGTGAAAGATCTAGGTAAACAGATAGTTGCCTGAACTTTGACTGCCATGTGTCCACAGTGGTGAGGAAGTCATTTTATGTGGCACAACCTATAAGTAAATGTATGTCATCCAGATCAAAGGAAGTTATAGTTCCACTGTACTCAGCCCTCATTAGACCAATAATAGAGTGCAATGTGCCATTTGGCATGTACTTGACTAGGAACTTACAACAGCTGGAGCAACCTGAGACATACTTCACAAAGAAAATGCAGGGTGTTTATATGTCCTATGAGGACAGACTAAAAGTCCTATCCTTTTACTCTGTTCAACTGTTAAGGGCTGGCCTGTGTCTAACCTAGGCAGTCATAAATCCAGCACTGATGGAGCTGTTGCACATCCGCAAGTCACAAACAGCATGAGGGCACCCATTCTAGGGATCTACACCTGGTCTGTGACTCAAACAAAACATGCTGGAGAGACAGATATGTGTCTCTGAGATGCTCTTTCTTTGGAACAGGCTTCCTAGTCCTGTTAAGTAGAGCTCTTCCCTCACCGTCTTCAAATGCAGTTTGGATCAATGGATGGAGAATTGCAAATTCACACCTGGGGTAGCGCCTTTGTCTCTTATGGACAGGGCAAGCTGTCAAATACCCAAGACATAGGCACAAACCTATGCCATCCTCTTCCCCATAGGGGCCATATATCAGGTAAAATTGCATTATATTGGTTAGGCTTGTAAGTGCTCTTAAGCCATTAGCCTAGTTATCTCCTAGGAATGCCCACGATGCTGGAAAATCACACAAATCCTTTATTCTTTGAAATAAAATATCCTGTTAGCACTTTTGTTTAAACAAAGTGTTAAACTTCATCAGACAACTGTTAGTTTCACATTCACTTCCTTTATAAACTTTCTCTAGTGTTGATTGGTTAAACAACTCATTAATATTAATGAAACTTAAAAATCCATCACATATACATAAAAACACAAGCACCTATTCACTCTAGTGTGATTTTTCAGCATCGTTTGCTTGTCTTTTATCTAAACTTGCTGCCAGTAGAGTCCGTGAACTGCCTTCTTCATTTTTATTCTGTTTTGAGTGTTTTATCTGTATCTCCTAGGAACCTATAAATATATGAATATTAATCAAAGAATACAGAATGATTAGAACTATATTAAAGTAGTGTTTACAGTGCTGAGCTGTGCAAAACATGCTTGTGAGCTAGAAGTGCATGTCTGAAATAGTTAAGTGAAAATAGTTGTAATGATATGTCCCTTTTCAGTTTGCATGATAACAGCATTGTTAGGGATGAATACAGAGCCTGAGTACAAAGTATGGTAGTGATGGCGAGTCTGAGCACAAAGTATGGCAGTGATGGTGAGCCTGAGTACAAAGTATGGCAGTGATGGTGAGCCTGAGTACAAAGTATGGCAGTGATGGCGAGTCTGAGCACAAAGTATGGCAGTGATGGTGAGCCTGAGTACAAAGTATGGCAGTGATGGCGAGTCTGAGCAAAAAGTATGGTAGTGATGCCGAGCCTGAGCACAAAGTATGTCAGTGATTATGAGTCTGAGTACAAAGTATGGCAGCAATATTAAGCCTGAGCACAAAGTATAGCAGTGATGGTGAGTCTGATTACAAAGTATGGCAGTGATGACGAGCCTGAGCAGAAAGCATGGCAGTGATGGTGATCTTGAGTACAAAGTATGGCAGCGAAGGCGAGCCTGAGTACAAAGTATGGCAGTGATGGCGAACCTGAGTACAAAGTATGGCAGTGATGGCGAGCCTGATTACAAATTATGGCAGTGATGGCGAGCCTGAGCAGAAAGTATGGCAGTGATGGCGAGCCTGATTACAAATTATGGCAGTGATGGCGAGCCTGAGCAGAAAGTATGGCAGCGATGGTGAGCCTGAGTACAAAGTATGGCAGCGATGGCGAGCCTGAGTACAAAGTATAGCAGTGATGGTGAGTCTGAGTACAAAGTATGGCAGCGATGGTGAGCCTGAGTACAAAGTATGGCAGCGATGGCGAGCCTGAGTACAAAGTGTGGCAGTGATGGCGAGTCTGAGTACAAAGTATGGCAGCGATGGTGAGCCTGAGTACAAAGTGTGGCAGTGATGGCGAGTCTGAGTACAAAGTATGGCAGCGATGGTGAGCCTGAGTACAAAGTATGGCAGCGATGGGGAGCCTGAGCACAAAGTATGGCAGAGATGGCGAGCACCAGACTGCACGTAAGTACAAATCCTGAATATCAAGTGATGTGATTACACAAAGTTTAGTGCTGTCCATTATCACCTGAAATTGCTCCTGCCACTAAATATAAAAGTAGAAAATTCATTATTGCTGAGTAGATATCTCATCTGTCCGTGAGTTTAATTAGAAAAATTCTTAACACTGAATAGGTTCATAGGTTCATAGGTTCATACTAGGCTATCTGCCCAAGGGCATTTATAAGCCTAGCCCATAGTTATGTGGCTTTCACCACCCCTTTAGTTTGAATAAAAACTATGCCTATCATTTTGCTGTGCCTTTGTCAAGCAGTGACACTGAAGTAATCCATGGGGTATATCTGCAATCTCCCATCCATTGGTCAAGATTCCTCTTGAACAAGGCCAGAGAGGTGCTCTGCCTCACATGTACCGGGATTTTGTTCCACAGCATAGGGAGTCTCTGGGTGATGAATCTGTCCCTCCAGCACGTTCTATTTATAACCGTGTCAAGGTTTAAGTCTCCCGCCCTTGTGGTTCTGAGGGATCTAGATTTTTGAGGTGAAGCATATTCATCAAATCTGGGTTTGACATGGCCTTATATGTCAGGCACAGGTCACCTCTGAGCAAGCGGTATGAGACTGAATAGAGCTGGAGTTCTTTCAGTCGGGCAGCATAAGACATATTTTGAGACCCTTTATCCTTTTGGTGAGGAACTTTTGGGGCCTTTCAAGCTGCAGCAGGTGTCTGGTCAGATACATTCGAACGGGGCATTGTACTCAATCATAGGTCTAATGAGTGATGAGTACAGGGGACGATGACCTCCCTTGATCTAGATGTGAATCCCTTCATGATCAGGTGGGCGATATAGAAGGTTTTCTAACTACTTTAGCAACATGAGTGTCAAACGAAGGCTACTGTCAACCTGGGTCCCCAGATCCCTGATGACTTTTTCTGTGCTCAGTGGATTGCCACCTATATGGTAGCTAGGGGTAACCTTGTTTTTCCCGAAGGGTATGACTATGTATTTTTTGGTGTTTAACTTCAGGCCATGGCTCTGGCACCAGTTATCCGTTTCTGTGAGGCCCTTCTGGAGGATATCTGTGTCAGATGTGTTTTCGACTATGGCGCCCAGTTTGCAGTCATCTGCAAACTTTGTCAGCCATAACCCTCCTGTGTTTGCTTGTACTTCAGAAAAGTAGATGCCGAACAAGAGTGGACCCAGGACTGAGCCCTGTGGGACACCACTTGTGACAGGCTTTGAGTCTGACATGGCTCCAGCAACTCTGACCCTGTGGGTTCTGTCACTTAGCCAGTTTGCAACCCATCTTGTGATGTATGGGTTTACATTCAAGCTGATGAGTTTTTCGATGATACCTGAGTGGGGTATTGTGTCGGAGGCCTTTGCCAGGTCGAGGTAGGCTGTATGGACTGCCTTTCCCTCATCAATGGCCTTGGTGACTGTCTCGAAAAAGTCAACCAAGTTTAAGAGGCAGGATCTGCCTTTGACAAAGCCAAACTGGGTTGGATCCAAAGTCTGCAAGTTCCCTATGTCTTTATTTATGAGTTCCATTATGATCCTCTCCATGGCTTTGCAGATAAGGCTTGTCAAGCTAATGGGGCGGTAATTTCCAGGGTCTGTGGAGGCACTGCCCTTATGAAGTGGGACCACAGTCGCCGTGCGCCACTCCTTGGGTACGTATCCTGAGGTGAGGCTAAGATTAAACAGCTGTCCTAACTGTGGGTTTAATTCCTCGTTGAGTTCATGAAGCACACAGCCGGGGACACCATCCGGTCCCATGGATGCTGTGTTTTTGCCTTAGTGAGGGCAGCTCTCACCTGGGCGTTGGAGATGTTTGGGGGGCTACAATCCTCTGGAATAGATATCTCTCCTTTTGGGGGGGAGGGAAGAAGTTTGCACTGAACCTGTCAGCCAGTATGTTGGCAATGTGTGTAGGTTCAGTAATTTTCACATCATTTTGAACTAATTCTGAGCATATCTGGGAGTTTCCTCCTAGGTTTCTAACATAGCTAAAGAAGGCCTTATGATTCTCTTTAGAGTCCTTGGCGATTTTTCTCTCAAAATTGCCTTGGATGATTTTATGAGAGCTCTTAGTTTTTACTTATAATGATCAAAGGTGTCTTACCTTTCAAGGATTTTGCTCTATCTTGTAGTAGCTTCCTCCTTTTGTTGTAGAGCTTGTTTATGGCTGGGGTCCACCAGACTGGACGCTTGCCTTTGGTACAGAGAGTCTTAGTTTTGTTTGGGATTGCCTGATCCATGCAGTCCTGTAGGTGCTGGTAGAAGGCATTTGTAAGTGATTCAGCGGTTTGAGTAATGTTTACCACTGGCTCAGGGGCCTTAAAGGAGACCACACTAGTTTTTAGAAGTGTGAAATCGGCTTTTGAGAAGTTTTTCACTGTGGTCTTTTTGTTTCAGGTGGGGCGGGATGAGGACCTCCAGCGAGATTAGTTTATGATCTGATCTCACCAGTGAGGGTATACTTCGGTGTTGAACATTTTGATCCCATGTTCGTGATGATGAGATCAAGTATGTTTTCTCCTCTTGTGGGGATGGTGACTAGTTGTTCCATGGCATTTGAGTTTATGAACTCCAGGAATCTTTGGGTTAGAGTGTTCGGGCTTGAGTAGTGTTCCCAGTCTATATTAGGGTAGTTGAAGTCACCTAGTATGATGATGTTTGGAGATACATTTATCCTCTCCAATGTTTTCAGGAAGGCCATGTGAGGTTCCTGAGTTTGAGAGGGTGGCCTGTAACATGCTACAAATTGCAGAGCAGTCTTGCCTATAGTTAATTGCACCTGGATGGTCTCCGATGCATCGTGCGTTGCCACCAACCTTGAGGTGTGGGTGTCCTTTATGAATATGGACACCTCCCTCCTTTCTTGGTGTTGTCCGGATTTTGGGGCCGGAACGCATGATATGAGGTGAAACCTGTTAGTGCTGGGGTGCTCTCAGGAGCCTTGAACCAGGTTTCTGTCACAGCACAGACATCGATGTTCTCCATATTGAGAAGGGCCTCGAGTGCGTGCATCTTGAGATTGAGACTTCTGGCATTGAGCAGCATTACCCTTAGTTTTTTCCTTTTGGTGTTCTAGGGTGGTAGGTTTAGAATTTGAGCCTTGCCTAAAAAGGCACTATGGGGTGGCAAGAGCCTTTGCCAATATCCAGAAGCCCAGGGTGACAGGTGCAAGCCGTCCCTTGAAGCAGCGTGGCTTGTCCAGCATGTCATCCCAGGCAGACAGACATTGGATCCCCTTTGAATGACACCAGAATTTAAGCCAATTATTAAAGCTGATCATCTTATCACTGTATTGTGGCATCATTCTAGGTGAAGGTAGGATACTGCTCAAGGTCATGGTCATACCTGCCTGGGCTACATAATCAGAGAGCTCCTCGATGTCCCTTTTCATGTAGTCCAAGGAGGTACGTCTCAGGTCGTTGACACCAGCGTGGACAATGACTGAGTCGTACTTGTACCTGCTGTTGAGAGACCTGAGTGCTTGCATTATGTGGTGGATTCTAGCACCCGACAGGCAGCTTACTGTGACCTTCTCTTTACTCAGTCTGGTGAGCGGGACGTCAGTGTGTCTGACTATGGAATCACCAATGACAAGTGTGTCTGGCATTTTGTTTGGCCTTAAGGGCTGCGACTGTTTGACACTCTGACTGTGTGGTCTATGTGTTGCATGTGTTGGGTCGTGAGGTGGTAGTTGTTTGGGTGCCTGCTTTGGTGGCCTCTGCTGTTTTGGTAAATTTTTGATCAGAGCCTCCGAGTATGTCTTTGTGTGAGTATGTGTATGATTTGAAGTTGTGATGGTACCATGTGTGACTGGGTATGTATTGTGTGTGGTTACCTTCTCCTCCTGTCTGGTCTTGCCAGTCCTATGTTGAGAGAGCTCAGCCTCCAGTTTGGCCGTATAGTTGCATCTCTCGCATGTATTTGTGTTTCGTGGGAGAAGGAGAGGATTGTCTGTGTACATGAGGCAATTGTAACATTGCCTCAATATTCCCAGGTTCACCAGTTGAGCTGGAGAGGACACTAGCAACTGATCCCTCGACATACTAGAAGTAGTAGATAAAGAGACTTTCAAAGGACTCCGGGGGAAGTGGGTTTTAGGCTGGTGGGGTACTATCTATAATAAGAGTGCTTTATCAAGGTGCAAGTACTGTAGGAGTAAGTGCTAGGCTTTACAGATAGAGAATAGTCTACTTGGGAATCAAGTAGAGATGAACTTTTCAGTTATAGGATATGCTGGTTAGATCAGCAGTACAGCTCGAGGAAGGTAGTTCTAAGGGAAAATTGGAAGAGTGGAATTTAGATGGCCCAAATAGTTTAACCTTGTTTAACCGCCGCTGCTCTTGTGTGCAACAGTGGTAACTCCGCGCTAAATCGCGCTTACGCGCGTTTAGCGTGTTTTATAGCAGGGGGCTGAAGGGAGCTAGGAATTGGCCCAAAACGACCAATGGACTACTAGTTTCTGGCTGAAACTTCACCAAATCGGACAAAAAGGCCGCTCAGTGCTTCCCACTCCCACTGGTAAGCAAAGAAACTTCCCTCCTTCCTAATAAGGCAATGGATCAGTAACAGGAACTAAAAACAAAGCCCAGGGATCAGCAACTCTGAAACTGGACTACTCTAGTTCAGTAAGGCGGGAAAACAAGAGATTTTTTTGTTTTATTACAGAGACAAGGAAAAAAACAGACAGTAAATGCTATAAATGCTGTAAATCGGCTAGCGCACTTTAGTGTGTAGCCTACAGAAACAATTTGCAACAATTAGTAACTTAAAGTGCAATAAACAGTGTAAAATGCAGAAATCACTTAAAGTAGCAGTAAAACAGGCGAAATGCAGTCGCTAGCTTAATAACTGTGGGAAAGCCACAAAAAATACTTATATCTGGTAGAAAGTCACTCTTTTAGCTCTCTGCTGCTTGGATCACTCTGCAGGCCACCACGAGGATCTGTGCTGAGTTGGTACAAGCTGGAAAACGCGTGTTTAGCGTGTTTTATCAGGGGGCTGAAAGGAGCTAGGAATTGGCCCAAAACGACCAATGGACTACTAGTTTCTGGCTGAAACTTCACCAAATCGGACAGAAAGGCTGCTCAGTGCTTCCCACTCCCACTGGTAAGCAAAGAAACTTCCCTCCTTCCTAATAAGGCAATGGATCAGTAACAGGAACTAAAAACAAAGCCCAGGGATCAGCAACTCTGAAACTGGACTACTCTAGTTCAGTAAGGCGGGAAAACAAGAGAATGCATAATGTACCCTTCAAATGTGGAACAGTAAGGAACATGGACATTTTAAGGCTCAAAATGAGGAACATTCCTCATAATGAGATCAGTTGAGAGGTATGAGTAACAATAATGGGTTTCCTACCTATTATTTTTAGCTTTTACCCTGTTTATTGGCAAAGAAGTTGAGAGCTGTGGCTGAGATAATATGCAGCAGCTCCTAGATGTTACCCAGATGCTGTAACATTCTCAGAGCTATGCAAAACACTGCTGCCATCCAGTGTTCTACATTGTCAGCCAAAATGTAAATTTTAGAGTACATCCCCATGTGCTTGAGTTCCAGTATTGTGGTGAAACTAAAAGCGTCACTCCCACAACAAACGCACAGTAGCCAACTTTGCCCACATGCTCGCAATCCTGCATACACTCCTTTTCAGTTTTTTTGTGATGGTGTTTACTGTATGTTTCTAAAAACTCCACCCAGAGGCAGGGCAGTAGTTATGCATAGAGGGTGTCCCTTCAGCAGTGACAATCATCTAGTACCACTGTTCACACCACTGGGTAACTATCCCTGCTGTGCCACTGCAATATAAAGTTTCTAAACAAACATAAATTTTATCTCATATTTTTGATTTTTTTTTGGTAAATCACTTACTATTGCAGTCAGTCATTAAGACCCCCTGTTGTAGCATTAAATTAAAGTTCCTGCTTTTTTAAATGTTCAAATGATAATTTTTTATATAAATACAAGATTTTGCAAAGACAAAACATAACCCTCAAGCATTGTAAAGATCTGTAGTTAACTTTTTTGGTAAAGTAAAAGCTAACTTGTGTTGTTTCTGCTTTTTTACATAATATTAAGGTGTTCCAGATAAACAATAAGTATTTTATGTAACTCTTGGTGAAAATGTAGAAAATACTATTTGTCCTAAATTTTAAGACATTTATTATTATTTTTTTTTTGTAGAGCACAACTGCCTAAATATGAGCTGCCTTATATAAAGAGGAACAGATGGAAACACTGTTTACATTTAAGTGGAGTTTGAGTAGTATTAAATGTTCCTGATGGATACACTGCAGCAAACACAGGATAATACATTATGCCGTCCTGTTCTCACCTGACTCCCCTTCCTTGTTGCCAAGAAAAATAAAGGGACCTAAAAAGACTGTTTACAGGTTACATACTTGGTACACTGCCCTCCACAAGTACTACGGTGAAAGTACTAGCAGAATGAATCTTCATAAATGTCTTTAAAACAAATACACATTCAAAAAATGTTCATCTTCTACACACACATTGCAATGCACCAGGGCTGGCCTTGGGTCAAATGGCATCCTAGGTGAAAGGGTTCCACAGCATCTCCCGACTGCCCACGGCCCCACCCAAACACACATATCACCCAATGACTCCACATCCTGGCCTACTTACACCATCCACATTACATTTTTCTCCCGTTTTGTCTTGCTGTTCATTTTTATCATGCGTGTGTTCATCCAACACATTTTAAGAAGACAAGACTACTTACTTTCTGATAATTATGTAGGAAACAGCTGCATTAAGCTGGGGCTAATGAGCTGAATGAAGCCATGGGGGGGGGGGGGGTCAAGATGCTCTGAGATGTATTTTACAATTTTTTAAATAACTTTCTCATGCACTGATGGTATGAAGGAAAATCATGATTATAGGAAGAAATTCAGTTCTCTTCTTCAACTTTTTTTTGCCTGAATCCTTTCAACACAACCTAACTGACCAAGACTACACTGTGATAATAGCAATGGAAATGACTGCATTAAGCAGCCCCCATAAGCTACGGTGTTCTAGGTACTCGGAGGTGCACCTCAGTTTTTTTTTAAACAATGTTTCCATTCATCGATGGCTTAAACAAAAATGCTTATGATTTCAGACCTATACGTGTAATCAATTTTAACAAAGCCCATATCCCCTTTAGAGCGACATATCTAAAATCTTGGTATGCGCTGTTTTTTATACGTTGTTTGATAAGAATGAAGCATTTTTCTTGTTTTCTTGTAATTTTCTCTGTTTGATGCCTGTATGGTGATATTTGATCCCTTCCTTTGTTATTCTTCATTTTTGTTGTAACAGCTATCTGTGATTAGCTTTAACCGAACAGTAATATAGTATTTATTTCTGTTATATTGCATCTGTTTCTCTTAATAGTCCTTACTACTGTGTTCATCTGTTTTACCAGTCTTTCAAATTTTGGGTCTTATTTGCCTTCTCTAATCTGTTTCTCTCACTATCTTAATTTGTCTGCCCATCTCTATTAAATCAAGTGCGTCTTCCCATAGATAATTTTCTTCTGAATCGAGACCATTGTCTTTGTTCTCTTTTTTCCTGCTCTTTCCCTTGCTGGGCAGTTTTAACCAACTTTCACGTGAGTCTCCTACAGAAGATTCCAGAACCTGGCCCTGTGACATATCTTCTTCAGATGGACCCTGCTACACCTACTGCTTCTCTATCTTGGGAATTAGGCGCTTCTTCTTCAGATGGACACTGCTCCATCTACTGCTTCTCTATCTTGGGAATTAGGCGCTTCTTCTTCAGATGCACCCTGCTCCATCTACTGCTTCTCTATCTTGGGAATTAGGCGCTTCTTCTTCAGATGGACCCTGCTCCATCTACTGCTTCTCTATCTTGGGAATTAGGCGCTTATTCTTCCGATGGACCCTGCTCCATCTACTGCTTCTCTATCTTGGGAATTAGGCGCTTCTTCTTCAGATGGACCCTGCTCCATCTACTGCTTCTCTATCTTGGGAATTAGGCGCTTCTTCTTCAGATGGACCCTGCTCCATCTACTGCTTCTCTATCTTGGGAATTAGGCGCTTCTTCTTCAGATGCACCCTGCTCCATTTACTGCTTCTCTATCTTGGGAATTAGGCGCTTCTTCTTCAGACACACCCCCTGCTCCATCTACTGCTTCTCTATCTTGGGAATTATTGGCCCATCATGTTGCAATATTGCCCATGTCAGAGATTCCATATTAAATCTGTCACTTCTCAGTCTGTCACTTCAATTTCTATTAGTTAAATTTCTACTTCATCTTCTTTTTTACATTACCATTTTGTGATCTTATTCTTGTATTATGAAATTTACCATATCTGGATGTCTTTGACTATATCTCTTCAAATTTCTTTGGAAGTGCTTTCTTTGTTGTAATTAGTTTGGCTTTCTTTTCTGCATAAACATCACACCTTATCAGCTCTCTTCTTCTTTCTGATGTGTTTTATTTTTATACCTTTTTGAAACCTCTGGGGTTTTTTTTGTTCCTTATCTTTTCTCACTTCCTTTTGTCACTTTTTTCCCAGACAGCCTAATATTTTTTTCACTTAGATGTTTTTTTCCTTGAGCTGTTGTATTAAAGATCTTTAATTATTATCTGTACCTTTTGACAGTTTTGCTTGTGTAAGTATTTTTTCTTGCTTCTATGTGACACTGCCAGTCCAGCTATCTGGAATTTTGTCATTTGTGAATATTGATATGATTTATACAGAACTGTATGTTATCTACTGAGCTTCAAGAATGTAACCACAGCATACCCTGCTGAAACATAGAAGATTAACTTACAAAACTTTAAGAAATATGTTGAAATTAAGTGCTTTACAATGTGCTATAAAAGTTAGTTTCAATGCAGCAAGGAGACAGG
Source organism: Protopterus annectens (assembly GCF_019279795.1). Taxonomy (NCBI): domain Eukaryota; kingdom Metazoa; phylum Chordata; order Ceratodontiformes; family Protopteridae; genus Protopterus; species Protopterus annectens. The sequence continues at coordinate 1,177,105,564 of NC_056737.1, read as the reverse complement.
ATGTCTAGAGTTAGAAGGTTTTTTCTATTGTCTTGGAGAGAAGTAGTTATTTGGTTTAAAATGTAAAAAATGTAAAAAGTGTTTTATTGCTTTATGACTTCCTAGCAGCTCCACATTTCTGAGAGATATGTAATTTTAACACAGATATGTTAAAATTCTGTTAAGTTTCTGTTTAGCCTGGGAACTGAAGTCAGGTGACAAAGAATGATGTCACCCAAGCTAACACAGCAGTAAAATGCAATATTAATTTAAGAACTCTCTAAGAGAGAGACTGTGCATTTTGTATTTTGCCTTGGACCTATCAAGAACATCCATTCATCATCATCATCTGCATTTGTCTGTCTGTAAGTAAGATTCAGGGCATAGTATCTCAATTAGAGATAGATAGGAATATAGTAAAGATTATTTTAGATGTTTTCTGGATTTATTTGAGACTGTCCTGCAATGTTGTTTTTAAATATTTCCTGTGATTTTGAAGTCTGAAGTAACTGTGCTTGTTTTATGAGTATTGCCTTGTTCTTTTATTTATTACTAAATATATTTAAACCTATCTTTGTGGCTGGTTTGTTTTGAGATATTTAAGCTCTGAGAGTCATTGCATATGTATTTGATGACACTATATAGGCCACTCCTAAATGGCCTTGCTCTTGGTCAGACTACCATTTGGATTATTAGTAACATTACACAGTAAGATTGGACACCCTTTGGTAAGGACCTTAGAGTAGCTGATAACGAGTTGGTTGGTGGCAGTGATAACTACCTTATAGTCTGGGCAGAATGGGGCATAGCTAGTAAACCTGTGCCAGCCTTTCCCAGGTGTGTGTGTGTCTATAAATCAAATCCCAAAGTGTGTGTGTGTGTCAGCTACTTGGGCAGGGACACTTAGCAATGGTTGGACAAAGAGGGTGCTGGATGTTTTGACTTGACCACTCAGCTGAGATCTCAACCCTATAGCTGTGCCAGTGGGGAGTCTCACTGGGGATTTGGCGAGAGAGGGGGAAACCAGCCCCAGACCGACTGTGATCTCTGTGTGCTCTTAAGGGAAATTGCACTTTACTGTGTGTGTGTACTTGTCATCCTCCCAATGTGTACGTCCTCTAGCTGTTGCCAGTGGTGTGGACTGAGGCTCCTTGATTACTGGGCCAGTGCAGGGGCATCACATATTGATTGGTTGGCAGTGGTGGGATATCCACATCACATATTAATTGGCTGACAGTGATGACATAGCCACATCACTTATTAGCTTGTAGTGGTGTGGATATTGAATTCCTGTAGCTTTTGTACAGTGGTCACTGAAGGTGTTTGTACTCTCAAATAGCCACACAGTGAACATTCAGAGTTTCATATCACAATTGTTTTTTATTTCTTTTTGGTAGCTTAATTAGTCAGTGAGAGCAGGCAAGCATGTCAGCAGAGGAGTATGTCAAGCTGACAAGGAGATAGTTGGCCAAAATGTGCCAGGATAAATGACTGGTGCATGCCAACCTGATTAAGGCAAAAAATGATTGCAGTTTCAGTCACAGCTGCATCACAGGATAGCAACCAGGAAGACAATCAGACTTCCTTTGGAGATGTACAACTCTCAGAAAATGGACAGCTCAACCTTTCCACAGAGGACTTAAAATCCATCTGGAGTTAAAAAAACTTGAACTGGTGGCCAAGCATTTGGAAACAGAAGCAGTAGAGAGACTGAGACACCCAGAGACTGAGGAAAATGAGAAACTGCAACATCTGAAGGTTGAGAAAAATGAGAAACTGTGATGCCTGGAAGCTGAGGAGAATGAGAGACAGAGGCAACATGAAAAGGAGATGCTGACTCTTCACTAGAGTCATGGAGGTAATGTGGAAGGGAGTAACCAAACCCCAGAAGCAACAAAGGTCAGTACATTTTTCCACAATTTACAGAAGGGGATAATTTTGATAGTTTCATTCATATGTTTGAGAGGGTATGTAAACAGGATAATGTTGACCAAGGGCTCTGGGTATGGTTCCTGGCACCCTTACTTCATGGTTCATAGGTTTATAGGTGTGTACTAGGCTAATGGCCCTGGAGCCTTTACAAGCCTAGCCCATAGGATTACCCTGGCATCATGCCACCTGACCTTAGTTTCCAGTGCCTCTGTCGAGTACAGCCACTGGAGTGATCCCCAGAGTGAATTTTCTATTTCCCATCCACTCATCAAGATTTGTCTTGAAGAGGGCCAGAGAGGTGCTCTGTTTGACAAGTATGGGAAGTCTGTTCCATAGAATGGGCAGTTGCTGGGTTATAAACCTGTCCTTCCAGCACATTCTGTTGATTGTGGTAATGAGGTTGAGGTCTCTGGAGCATGTGGTGCAGAGGGATTGGGATTTCTTTAGATGTAGCATTTCTAACAGAGCTGGGTTAGACATGGCTTTATAAGTCAAGCAGAGATCGCCTCTAAGTAGGCGATATGAGACAGAGAATAGTTGGAATTTTTTGAGTCTGTCCATATAGGACAAGTGTTTAAGGCCTAGGAGCCTCTTTGTGAGGTACTTTTGTGGTGTCTTCAGTTGTTGCAGGTGTCAAGTGAGGTACATGTCAAATGAGGCATTGTACTCGATGAATGGCCTAATGAGAAAAGAGTAGAGACCTCTTTCTTCCTGGATGCAAAACCCTTAGTAATGAGATGTGCCACATAGAAGGACTTTCAGAACACAGTGGAAGTGTGGTGATCAAAAGAGAGATTGCTGTCAACCTGTGTTCCCAGATCTCTTATAACATCTTCTGTGTTCAGTGGACTACCATCAATGTGGTAGTTCATGGGAAATGGGTTTTTCCCAAAGGGGATGACAACACATTTTTTGCCATTGAGCTTAAGGCCATGGTTCTGACACCAGTCGGTCTCAGTGAGGCCTTTCTGTAGGATGTCAACATCATGTGGGGAGATAATAATGGCTCCCAACTTACAATTGTCTGTGAACTTTGTCAGCCAGAGTCCCTTTGTGTTGGACTGGACTTCTGAGAAGTAGATACCTAACAGGAGAGGACCCAGGATCGATCCCTGTGGGACTGCACTCATGACTGGTCAGCAGTCTGACTTGGAGTCAGCTACTTTCACACTGTGGGTTCTATCTGTGAACCAGTTTGCAACCCACCTAGCGATATATGGGTTGATGCCTAGCTTAGATAGTTTTTCTGTGTTACCTGAGTAGGGAATGGTATAAAAAGCCTTGGCCAGATCAAGGTAGGCTGTATGAACCACCTTGCCTTCATCCACAGCTTTGGTGACTGACAAAGAAGACGACCAAGTTGAGCAGGCATGATCTACCCTTCACAAAACCAAACTGTGTGGGATCCAGAGTTTGGAGATTCCCTATATCCTTGTTTATTAGGTCCATGATGATGCGTTCCATAGCTTTGCATATCAGACTTGTCAAGCTAATGGGGCAATAGTTCCCAGGGTCTGTAGTCACTCCTCTTTGTGGAGAGGGATGACTATAGCAGTGCACCATTTAGTAGGGACAAAGCCTGAGGTGAGGCTGTGACTGAACAGGGCACACAGGTGAGGTGCCAGTTGACTCTGTAGTTCATGTAGAACACAGCCAGGGATATTGTTAGGTCCCATAGAAGCTGTATTCTTGGCCTTGGACAGTGCTGTTTTAACCTGTACAGCAGTAATACTGGGTACCTGGCAATCTACTGGTATTGTGAGTGGTCCTTTGGGGTGGAGAGAGTGGTAAAGTTGGCACTGAATCTGTCAGCAAGTATATTGGCAATATCTGTTGGCTCAGTATAGGAGGTACCATTGTGTAGTAACTCAGAGCAAATCTGGGTATTGCAGTGGAGGTTCTTTACTTAACTATAGAAGGCTTTGTGGATGTCTTTAATATCTGCTGCAATTCTGTTTTCATAGCTGGCTTTAGAGGATTTGATGAGGGATCTCAACTTTTTGTTGAGGCTGATAAGGGAGCTTTTCCAGTCTTGGCACTTCACCTTATTCCACATCAGTTTCCTCCTTCTGCTGTAGAGTTTGTTTATGGAAGGTGACCACCAGATTGGATTCCTTTTTTTGGAAGAGAGTGTCTTGGTTCTATTGGGTATGGCGAGATCCATGCATTTGTGTATGTGTTTGTACAGTGCATTGGTGTATGTTTCAGCAGTCATGTAACTATTCTCCATTTGCATGGGTGCTGTGAAGTTAGCCACTTCTGTTGTTAGGAGCCCAAAGTTAGCTTTGGAGAAGTTTTTCATGGTGGTTACCTTTGCGGGGGGGGGGGGGGGATTTCCAAGGTGATTAGTTTGAGGTCGGCTCTAACCAGGGAGGAGGTGACTATTAGTGTAGAGCAGTGGTCGTCCATGTTAGTAATGACCAGATCAAGGATGTTGCTACCTCTAGTGGGAGTAAGAATGAGCTGGTCCAGGGCATTGGAATTAATGAATTCCATGAAATGCTGGGCAAGTGTATTGGTACATGAGTAGTTCTCCCAGTTAATGGAGGGATAATTGAAGTCGTCCAGTCTGAGTGTGTTAGGCTGGATCCTAATATTCTCCAGGGTGCTTAGGAACATGGAGTGAGTGTCTTGGGACATGGTTGGGGACCTATAACAGGCTACGACCTGAATCACTGTCTTACCCAATGTTAGCTGCACCTGAAGTATCTCTGATGCATTATGTTGGGCTACCAGTCTGGAGCTGTGCACATCCTTTATGAATATGGACACACCACCACCTTTGGAGCTTCGGTCCAGGTTTTGGGGCCTAAAGGTGTGGAATGAGTTATAGCCTGGTAGTGCAAGGGTTCTTTCTGCTGCCTTGAACCAGGTCTCTGTTATAGCACAAATGACAATGTTCTCCATTTTAAGGAGTGCATTTTGAGATTTAGACTTCTAGCATTGAGCAGCATGACCCTCAGATTGCATTTGTTTGTAGCTGTTACAGTGGTAATTTGGTCTTTGGGACACCACCTAAAAAAGGCACTGTATGGGTGGCAAGAGCCTTGGCCAGTATCCGGAAGCCGAGGGGTGACAGATGCAGGCCATCTCTGGCAAAGCATCGAGGTCTGTCAGTCATGTCATCCCAGGCAGACAGATACTGGATCCCCTTAGAATGACACCAGAAACTTAGCCAAGTGTTGAAACCACTCATTTTTCTGCTTGTACTGTTAATATCATTCTGGGTGATGGTAGGATGCTGCTCAGGGCTAGGGTTGTACCTTCCTGGGCTACATAATCCAAGAGCTCCTCTATGTCTTTTTTCATGTAATCCAGGGAGGTACGTCTCAGGTCATTCACACTCAGATGTAAAATGACAGAGTCATATTTGTACCTGTCGTTGAGGGACCTGAGTGCATGTGTTATATGGCGGATCCTGGCACCTGACAGGCAGCTGACTGTTACTTTCTCCTTATTTAACCTAGTGAATGGGACATCAGTGTGCCTCATTATCAAGTCACCTATGACTAGTGTGTTGGGCATGCTGTTTTGCCTTAGGGGCTTTGGTTGAGTGGCACACTGTTTAGGAGAGTTATGTGTCTCGTGATTAATGTTGTGTTGTGGTGGTCGAGGACATTTCTGCCTTGGAGGTCTCTGTTGTTTGGGTAGATTTTTATTGAGAGCATGGTTTGTGTTTTTATGTGAAGGCAGTGCTGGTGTGTTTTCTGGAGGGCTATGTGTTCCATGTGGTGTGGTGCAAGTGTTGACCTTTTCCTCTTGACCAGCTATTCCGGTCTTGGCTGGAGAGTGCATGGCTTCCAGTTTGGATATATAAATGCATCTCTTACAAGTCTGAGTGTTGGGAGGTAAGAGGAGAGGGTTGTTGGTGTACATGAGGCAGTTGCTACATTGCCTCAGGATGCCCAGGTTCACCAGGTTAACAGGAGAAAGCACATGGAACCGACCTTTAGACATGCGTGGAGGGGTAGGCATTAATAATAAGTACTGGAGCTGTTTCCTTTTAGAATGTTTAGTACTAGTAACACTTTTGTGTGCTACAATAATTGCTACAAGAAGTCTGGTATGTTAAAGTGATAGACTAATAAGCTAGTAAAAGTGCAGGAGAGGAAAGAACTAGCAGATCTAAGGGAAAAGTTGAAGAGCAGACTTTGTGACCTCTCAGAAGTTTACAAACAGTCCTGGATACAGCAAATCTTTATCTGGACTTGACTAGTTACAGGAAGGGTGGGAAACAAGCACAACATGGGCTTTTAAACCAGAAAGTTAAAAGAGATGAAAAACTACCCAAATGGCCAATAAACTACAAATTCTGGGCCAGAAACCACTCCTCTTGTGGTACCACTCCCACTGATAAGCTAGAAGGCTTCTCTCCAACACAGAAAGGTTTGGGGGGGGGGCTCAGATGCTTACATACAGTCCTGGATACAGCAAATCTGTATCTGGACTAGACTAGTTACAGGAAAGGTGGGAAAAGAGCAAACGCAGGCTTTTAGACCAGAAAGTTGAAGAAGATGGAAAAAAAAACTGCCCAAATGGCCAATAAATTAATTTCTGGGCCAGAAACTGCTCATGTTGTGGTAGATAGGCTACCTAGTGCTTACCACTCCCACTGACAATCTAGAAGGCTTTCCTCTGACACAGAGCGGCTTGGGGGGGGGGGTTCAGAAGCTTACAAACAGTCTTGGATACAGCAAATCTGTATCTGGACTAGACTAGTTATAGGAAAGGTGGGAAACAAGTGCAAATGAAGGCTTTTAAGCCAGAAAGTTGAAGGAGATGGAAAAAAGTATGCAAACAGCCAATAAACTACAATTTCTGACCAGAAACCCCTCCTCTTGTGGTAGATAGGCTACCTAGTGCTTTCCACTCCCACTAATAAGTTAGAAGGCCTCCCTCAACACAAAAAGGTTTGAGGGGCTCAGAAGCTTACATACAGTCCTGGATACAGCAAATCTGTATCTGGACTAGACTAGTTACAGGAAAGGTGGGAAAAGCGCAAACGCAGGCTTTTAGACCAGAAAGTTGAAGTAGATGGAAAAAGTGCTCAAACAGTCTATAAACTACAATTTTTGGGCCAGAAACCACTCCTCTTGTGGTTGATAGGCTACTTAGTGCTTACCACTCCCACTGATAAGCTAGAAGGCTTCCCTCAACACAGAAAGGCTTGAGGGGCTCAGAAACTTACAAACCGTCCAGGATACAGTAAAACTATATCTGGACTAGACTAGCTACAGCAAAGGTGGGAAACAAGTGCAAACATAGGCTTTTAGACAAGAAAGTTGAAAGAGATGGGAAAACTGCCCAAACGGTCAATAAACTACAATTTCTGGGCCAGAAACCACTCTTGTGGTAGATAGGCTACCTAGTGCTTACCACTCCCACTGATAAGCTAGAAGGCTTCCCTCCAGCACAGAAAGGCTTGGGGGGCTCAGAAGCTTACAAACAGTCCCGGATACAGCAAATCTGTAACTGGATTAGACTAGTTACAGGAAAGGCAGGAAATAAGCTTAGAATTATATTTTTTGGTACAGAAAGGCAGCTAAAACAGCACTAAAAACAATTCAAGTGCAGTGCAAGTCAACACACTTGAGTGTGTAGCAATATTAAAGGAATTTATTCAAACTGTATTCTGAAATGAATTCAATTATTGCTTAATTCAACCCTGAACATTTAAAAAGTGCCAAACATATACTTAGCTGAGAAGCACACTCAGAACACAAAGTAAAGTGGAAAGGGAGAAAGGAGAAACAGAAGGTAATTCAAGGTTAAGGGCCTACGTGGGTTGGCCTATACAAATGTTCTCTCTGTATTAGGTAGAATGAACTAATGTCACTAGATTGGGATAGAGCTGGGATAGAGCTGAGCAGATGGGACTGGTAGGGGTGTCTGAAATCAAAATATGATCTCACTGTACTCGGTTGAGTGAGCAAATTAGATGGACCCAGGTGGAGTGTTCAAACAGAAATTTACAGGTGGGGGTGGGCAATTCCAAAGTCACCAAGATTAATACCACAATAAGAACAGAGAGGGAGGGCGGGAAACCTAACTGCAGAGAGACAGAGATCACAATATTCAGTGAACACAGAAAAATAAAATGCAGTGCTATCTTATAACACTGCAAGTTTGTACTTATCTCAGCTTGTAATAAAGTTCATGTAGGTATATAACAGCCAGCCAAACAGCTTAGATATTCAGCTATTCAGCAGAAATAAATTCAGAGATAAGTGACTAAGACTTATAAGCACAGAGAAACCCTCTAGGTTAAGAGTTCAACACCAAATATCAATGAAGTGAGAATAATAACCCCCACTTACTGCAGAGAGACAGAGAGATCACAATATTCAGTAAAGCAAATAAATACACAGACACATAAAATGCAGTACTATCTTTAACACAATATTCAATGAAACAAATAAATAACAGAAAACTAAAATGCTGTACTATCTTATAACACTGGACGTTTGTATTATCTCAGCTTGTAATAAAGTTGATGTAGGTGTACAACAGCTAACCAAACAGCAGAAATATTCAGCTACTCAGCAGAAATAAAAGCTGTAACTGTTATTTCTAAACTCTCTGATACTGATTGCATAAATTATAATACAGTCAAAATGTGTTTGTTGGAATGCTTTAAGTTAACACCTGAAGCTTATAGGAAAAAGTTTTGTGAGCATAGACACAAGGCAGATGAAAGTGTGTGTGAATATATTGCTGAACTAAGTACTTATTTTCATAGGTGGGTGAGTGGATGTCAGGTCATCCCTTTTGAAGGGCTGGCAGATCTTTTGGTGAGGGGACAAGCCCTTAGCACTTTGCCTGAGGACATTTAAATCTGGTTAGCTGATAGACAGTGCACTACTGCAGATGAGTTGGGGAAGAAGGGAGATCTATACTTAGCAAGCAGGGCATCACTGCACAGGAAAGGGACACCCAGTGCTGCTCATGGGTCTAAGGGAACCCATGGTGGGCAGCCCTGACTGCCCCAAAAGAATCTGCCAGTAGCAGGGGAAGCCACTGGCCCAGGTACACATCCAGGACAAGGGTTAAATATTTTAAATGCAGCCAGTGGGACCACGTAGCATATAGATGTCCATGGAGGCAAGGTGGGGAACAAACCAGTAAGTGGGAATGACAAAATGCCAACAGTAGGTTGTCTTGAGACAACAAGGGTACCAAACTACCACAAGACATTATATCCTATCTTAGTGAGTGGGAAAGAGGCCATTGTTAGGGGAGACACAGCCTCTGACCTAACCATTGCATTCTACCCCAGTCAGAGCTTTAGGGGGACCCCATTCCAATTACCTTTGGCTAGGGTTCATCTTGACTGGGAGGGTGGAAAAGGAACCCAGCAAGTAGGTGTGTTTGAGGATATCCTTGCAGATGTCCTGATAGGGAATGATTTTGATAATGCAGTACCATGTGTTCATGCAGTTACATGTAGTCAGGCTTGGAGACAAGCATGTGGGTCTGGTAGCCTGAGGGAGACCCAGACAGACCGCACACTTGAAGCCAGAACTGGTGAGGTGGTTACTTCAGAGAGAGAGTTACCCTGTAGCAGTGAGACTGAAGGTGAGCCACAGCTGCTTATGGGTACTAATGTTCCCTTGGACAGAGTAACTCAAAGGGCAGAGGTGAATAGTAGTACCCAGGCTAACAGTGAGGCACCGCTGTCAGAGGATGCCAGACTTCCTGTGGAAGGGGAGATGGGAAGGGTTACAAAGAGAGAGCTGAGACAGGCTCAGCTCTCAGACCCCACATTACAGGGCTTGAGAGAGGTAGCTAGTGAGGCACCTGATTCTCAAGGGAAGGGGGAATCTGTATACTGGGACAAAGGGCTACTGTATAGAGAGTGGACCCGTGATGGAGGGCTAGAGGGTGAGAGAATACAGCAGTTGGTAGTGTCCAGAGCCTACCATCTGGCACTCCTGGCCATAGCCCATGATATTCCCTTTGCAGGCCATATGGGCATAAAGCATACAAAGAGATGTATTATGCAGAACTTTTATTGGCCTGGGATTTATAGAGATGTAACGGTACTACAGGACCTGTGAGCAGTGCCAAAAGGTAGGCAAGGCAGGAGACAAGGTGAAAGTTCCTTCGATGCCTTTGCCTGTGATTGAGGAGCCATTCCAGAGGATAGCTGTGGATATTGTGGGGCCTCTGAGTACCCCAAGTTTCACAGGGAAAAAAGTATATCCTAGTGGTAGTAGATTATGCTACCAAATACCCTGAAGTGGTGGCTCTGTCCTCCATTGAGGCAGAAAAGGTGGCAAATGCTTTGTTAGAGATTTTCAGCAGGATAGGTTTCCCAAAAGAAATACTGACTGACAGAGGTACCAATTTCATGTCAGACCTGCTGGCTTGTCTGTGGGAGCACTGTGGGATAAAGCACCTAAAGACCACCCCCTACCATCTCCAGACTAATGGTCTTGTTGAGAGGGTAAAGTCTACACTCAAGTCACTGCTACGGGCATTTGCAGACCAGTTCAAGAGGGAGTGAGAGAAATATTTACCCCATCTGTTTGTTTACAGAGAGGTACCCCAGGAATCCACAGGTTTTTCACCCTTTGAATTGCTGTATGGGCATAGGGTGAGGGGACCTCTAGATTTAATTTGAGATGAGAGGGAAGGTGAATGTGAACCTCACAAGGAGTCTGTTGTGGTATATGTCCTAAACCTCAGGGCAAGGCTCAGGGAACTCATGGGCTTGGCCCAGGAGAACCTGGCAGAAGCCCAACAGTAGAAAAAGGACATTGTTCTAATATGTTAAATTATATGATAGAGGATGTGCTTTCTGATTTTAATAGGAATAGACATCTAGTTAACTGTAACTTAACTGCTATGGAATGAAAACCTCTTCAAAATGTAAGTAAAATGAGGGAGATTGTTTTCAAACCCTCCGATAAGGGTAATAAGTTGGTTATCATGCATTATACCCAGTATTTACATATGTGCATGGGACATTTCGAGGATGATGAGACATGTGATAAGATTGATGTGTCCATTTATCAGTATTTACATATGTGCATGGAACATTTCGAGGATAAAGAGACATGTGATAAGATTGATATGTCCATTTATCAGCAAGCCCTGGTTGAATATGTTGAGTTACTACATAAAGGTAATAGACTTGGATATTTTTCAGATGCAGATGTAAAAAAGAAGTTTAAACTAGATGGATGTAAAATGGCCCGTTTTTATTGCCTCCCCAAGATACATAAACATTTAGCTAAGCCTCCGGGGAGGCCTATAGTTTCAGGTTGTGAGTATTTTACTCACAAGTTGGGTTCATTTTTGCAGTTATTTAGCACCTGTAGTTTACACTTTGCCATCCTATATTCATGATGTATTTGACTTTTTGGCTAAAATCAATTATGTTAAATGGAGTGACAATATGTACTTTTTCTCTATTGATCTTAAAAGTCTCTATACGAATATTAGCCATAATTTTGGCTTGGAAGCCTTAAGATATTTTTTGGGTAGTTCACCAGTAACAGAAGAATTGGTTTATTTTTGCCTTACTCACAATTTTTTTTAATTTAACAACGACATTTATAGGCAGAAAAAAGGCACAGCGTTGGGGGCTGCCTTTGCCCCCATTTATGCCAATTTATGCATGGGTCTTTTTGAGAGTGAATATATTTATAGAAATATTTTTTTTTTGTGATCATGTCATCAGGTAGTTCCGATATATTGATGATTTCATTTTTATAGCTGAAGGTGGTTTAGAAATGGTATCTCATTTTTGTTGAAATGTTGCATAATAATAGGTATAGTTTGCAATTTGATAGCCTTAAGTTAGGTATCTGTATTCCCTTTCTGGATGTGGTTATTAGTATTAAACATGGTACTGAACTATTCACTTCTGTACATAGAAAATTTGAACATGGTACATAGTATGTACATGGTGATAGTTGCCATCCTTCACACACTATTGCAGCACTCCCATTTGGTGAGATGCTTAGGATTTCTAGATTATGTAATAATATTTATGATTTCAGACGTGAATTGGGAATAACTGTAGTTATGTTTTGTAATAGAGGCTATAGTAAAAATCTACTTGAAAAGAGTTGGAATAAATTGTGCAATGTTTCGACTTGAGGACATCGTATTAATGATAGATATTCTCTGGCCCCTTTTAGATCTAGTAATAGATAGGATAAGGACATGATTTATTTTGTCACAACTTTTGGATGTTTTAGTAATATAGTCACAGAGCAGGTAAAATATCATTGGAAATATTTGTGCTCTTTAAAAAATGTTTCTTCCTGGTTGAATGCCACTCTGGGTGTTTCATATAGAAGGGGGAGGAATATTCATAACTTCTTAGTGAAGAGTAGATTTTGTTTTCCATCTATTAATGTACCACATAGTTTACATTTTACAGGGACTATTTGTTGTAACAAGTGTAAAGCTAGTAAATTCATAGTTCAAAGTTTTCCTAGTATTAATACTATTTCGTTTCAAACTTGGAACGATTTTTCCTGTGACAATGCAGGTGTGGTGTATGCTCTTAAATGCCCTTGTAATCTATTTTATATTGGGGAAACAAAGAGGGCATTTAAGGTGAGATTATTGGAGCATGCAAGGGATATATATAATCAGAAATTAGAAAGTGCTATTGCAATACACTTTCCACAGTTTTATAATAGTAATAACGAAGGGTTACAAGGCACTATTTTCGAAAAAAATAAATTTGTCATTATATAATATAAGTAATCTTAAAAAACTGCTTCTGTTCCAGGATGCAGTATACATTCTTAAGTTTGATACTTTATACCCCCATGGGTTGAATGAAGAGTTAAATTGGAAACTGTTAATGTATTTGTTTTATTTTCTTGTTTTTTAATATTTAGGCAAGTTCTTTAAAGATGTTTCTTTACTCCTTGAAGGCTTTTTCAGCCGAGACGTCAGAGAGAGAGATATTTTTGGACTTTATTGAACAATAAATTTGCGGTGGAATCTGTGGCTGGTCGTATTTTATTCATTTGTTCTGGTTTGTGGTGAAACTGGTATGACAGGAATGCTTGAGCCAAAGAGTATGCTCTAGGGCAGCAGGTAATGGTTCTTATTCCTGCCAGACACAACAAACTGAAGGCAGCTTGGGAGGGACCCTACAAGGTGGTAAGGAAGGTAAGTGATGTTAACGACATGGTAGAACTGCTAGGCAGGAGGCATGGGCACAAATTGTACCATGTTAACATGATGAAACCTTACCATGATAGGGAGGCCCTTGTGCTGAGTATTTTCAATGGATGTCAGGAGGAGTCTGAGGGAGATCTGGTGACTGATCTCCTCAGTGAGGCTCAGACTGATACCTTAGTGGAAGGGTAGCAATGTCCCAGCAGCTATCTCCTACCCAGGTTTGAGAAATCCGAGCAGTGTTGTAGGAGTTTGGGGGCATGTTCTCTGGGAAACCAGGGTGCACCCACTTGGTGCAGCACCATGTGCATACAGGACCCCAAAGGCCTATTAAGCAGGCCCCTTACAGGCTGCCTGAAAGAGTCAAACAGACTGAGGGAGGAGATGCAGGAAATGTTGTGCTCTTGTGCTCAACGTTTTCTGGAAATCATAAATTCCAATGCCATGGATCAACTTATACACACCCCTACCAGGGGCAGCAATATCCTAGACCTGGTTATTACCATCATGGGCAACCGGTGCTCCACACCAGAGGTCAATTCCTCGTTGGTCAGATCCGACCATAGGCTAATCACCCTAGACATCCACATCCCTCCCCCACCCCCCATTAGGGAAACCACAGTAAAAAATTTCTCCAAAGCCAACTTCACGCTTCTTAAGACAGAAGTGGCAAACTTCATGACACCCATGCTGATGGACAATAGAGGTATGACTGCTGAATCCTACACAAATGCACTTTATAAGCACTAACATGAGTGCATGGATCGTGCAATCCCTAACAGAACCAAGATGCTATCCTCCCAAAAAAGGAAGCCAATCTGGTGGTCCCCTGCCATAAACAAACTCTACAACAGAAGAAAGAAACTGTTGCAAAAAAGAGTAAAATTCCATGATTGGAGAAACTCCTTGGTCAGCTTCAGTAAGAAGCTGAGATCCCTCACAAAATCCTCCAAAGCTAGTTATGAAAACAAAATCGCCACTGACTCTAAAGACAACCACAAAGCATTCTATAGCTATGTCAAGAATCTCAATGGCAACACTCAGATCTGCTCTGAGTTACAGCACAATGGCACTAAATATACAGAACCAACGGATATTGCCAACATCCTGGCAGATAGGTTCAGTGCTAACTTTACCCCTCTGTCATCCCATAAAGGGCCCATCTCTATACCAGAAGAATGCAAAGTTCCTGTAATCACGGCTGCACAGGTAAAAAACACACTATCCAAAGCCAAGAACACAGCATCCATGGGACCTGACGACATCCCAGGCTGTGTTCTACATGAACTACAGAACGAACTGGCACCCCACCTAAGTACCATGTTCAATCATAGCCTCACCTCAGGCTATGTGCCCACTGAATGGTGCACAGTGACAGTTATCCCACTCCACAAAGGAGGAGCCACCACAGACCATGGAAACTACCGCCCCATTAGCCTAATGAGCCTGGTCTGCAAGGCTATGGAGCATATCATCATGGAACTTATAAACAATGACATTGGTAATCTCCAAACTCAGGACCCCACCCAGTTCGGGTTTGTAAAAGGCAAATCATGTCTCCTAAACCTGATAGACTTCTTTGAAGCAGTCATCAAAGCTGTAGGTGAAGGTAAGGTGGTTCACACAGCCTATCTAGATCTTGCCAAGGCTTTTGACACCATCCCCCACTCTGGAATTATAGATAAACTCATTAAACTAGGTATAAATCCCTATGTCACAAGATGGGTTGCCAACTGGCTCACTGACAGAACCCACACTGTGAAAGTAGCAGACTCCAAATCCAGTTTCAGACCAGTGACAAGTGGAGTACCACAGGGTTCAGTCCTGGGTCCTCTCCTGTTTGGTATCTACTTTTCTGAAGTACAGGCCAACACAGAAGGTCTTTGGCTAATGAAGTTCGCAGATGACTGCAAACTAGGAGCCATAATCAAAACTCCAAAAGATGTGGACATCCTACAAAAGGGTCTTGCTGAGACAGATGCCTGGTTCAAAGCCATGGCCTCAAGCTCAATGCCAAAAAGTGCATTGTCATTCCTTTTGGTAAAAACTCAATACCCATGAACTACCACATAGGTGGTAGTCTACTTAACACCGAAATTGTGATAAGCGACCTTGGGACACAGGTGGACAGTAGTCTCTCCTTTGATAATCACATCGCCACAGTAGTCAGGAAATCCTTCTATGTGGCACACCTCATCACAAAAGATTTCTCATCCAGGAAAAAAGAGGTCATTGTTCCCCTCTACTCATCACTCATTAGACCCATTATAGAGTACAATGCCCCTTTTGGTATGTACCTCACAAGACGTCTACAACAACTGGAAAGGCCACAGAAATACCTCACAAAGAGGATTACCAGCCTCAAAGAGATGCCGTATGCAGACCGTCTCAAAAAACTGCAGCTTTACTCCATTGCATATCGCCTACTCAGAGGCGATCTCTGCCTAACACACAAAGCTATGTCAAACCCAGAGCTTTTAGACATGCTCCACTTAAAGAAATCCCAATCCCTACGAGCTACATGCTCTAGGGACCTAAACCTTGTCACCACAATAAACAGAACATGCTGGAGGGATAGATTCCTGTCCCAGAGACTTCCCATACTCTGGAACAAACTACCTATCTATATCAAACAAAGCTCCTCATTAGCACTGTTCAAGAAAAATCTTGATGATTGGATGGGAGATAGGAAATTCACCCTGGGGATCACTTCTGTGGCTCTGCTCGACAGTGGCACAGGAAAATAATTTTCTTGGGTGGTGAAAGCCAGGGTACCTTTGGCTAGGCTTATATAGGCCCTAGGGCCAATAGCCTAGTACCTACCTATGAACCTATGAACCTATGTTGGAACTAGGGGTAATCTAGGAGTCCAGCAGTCCCTGGGCTTCCCCAGTGGTGCTGGTACCAAAGAAGGATGGCAGCACTAGGTTCTTTGTGGACTACAGGAAATTAAATAGTCACACAGAGTCAGATGTTTACCCCATGCCAGGGACAGATGAAGCCCTAAAGCAGCTGGGTGGAGCTAAGTATCTTACCACTACTGATCTTGCCATCATGACAATTTTATTTAAGCACTTTTGTTCATCTCCATTCTGTGAACTTCATCAGACAAATAACCAAAAAAGAAATATAGTTTAATTAGCCCTCCAAAAGGGGTCATGTGACCAACTCCAATAACATCATCAAGCCAACCACTGCTACATTATAAGTAATAATGTAACGTTCATGCATTAAAAACAACATTATTGAAACAGTAAAATATATAAAGATACATATATATATTTATATAAAATATACCTGTACACGCTTAAAACAAATACTTAAAAAGAATAATTACCTGTCTAATGCTTTCATTTTCAATAAACAATTAATTGAACAAAATCATTCAAACATGGAAAACTATATGCATTCAGTTTAAGCTGCCAAATTAATTCTTTGTTTTCCAAATGCAATGCCCAGGGTCCACCCCTTATTTCTTCCCTAACTTAGTTAATTATTTTACATTTAAATTCATGATCTGGATTTGGGAGAACATGTTTAGCCAGAGCATTGTGTAATTTAAGTTTTGGATTCAGAATCTCATTCTGCTGCCTTTTGGAGTTGTATCAGATGCTGTACCTTCTAAACTCAGTGTCACTGCAGTATAACCCACAAGAGCTGCAACGCCAACATCTACCGGAGAAACTGCCACTCACAGCATGACGTGATGGTATTTCGTGAAATAAATAAATATTTTTATTCCTACGTTTAGTTAGTCCCAGAGGACAGCAGTGGTCTAAGGTGAACCATGGTCATCCATAGTCCCCAAATGCCCATCAGACAGGGAATTCCATATGCCGTCCTAGCGGAAGATGCTTTGTTCCATCACTCCACTAAACAGGAAGTACCTGCCGCTGTTTCTATAGGTTCCAATCCCCACCTTAGGCTGTGGGTGCTATTTATGTTCCTTTGTCCTACAAAATGTACGTCTGCATGTACTACTTCTTCTTCTTCTTCTTTCAGCTTTTCCCGGTTAGGGGTCGCCACAGTGGGTCACCTGTCCGCTCATGACTGGCAGTGGAGTTTTACAGTGTTGAGTTGCCAGCCCAGCACCAAGCCTTCCACAGAAGGCACATACGCACGCACTCACGTCTAGGGCCAATTTAGAGTGTCCAGTCCACCTACAGCATGTCTCATTCCTAAATTCGCCAGTGCAGAACTAACAGTCGGTCTATTAAAAATGACTAATCACAAAAGCCTCTGTATCATTGCCCTTGATATCCCGCCCAGAAATATCGTCTCAACCCTTGAAGACATACCCCAATGGTTCTCAGCTGAAATTAACCTTGAAACCTACATACTAGGTGATGTAAACATCGACTGGAATAAAATCAACAGTCCCATACCCTCCCTGCCCATTAACCTCTTCAACTTTACTCAAGTAACCCACTCCATCCCAAGACCCAATAAAACAAATCCCCCAGGATCCACTGTTGACTGGATCTTAGTCACCCATCCTAATAAAATTACCAACTCTGGCACCATCCCTGACTCTATTAGTGACCACCTCCCATCTTTCATTTACCGTGCAACCACCTCCCATCCACACCAACAGCAGTATATTCAGACCCACAGCCTAAGTAAATTTGACCCCTAAACCTTCTCTATCTCAAACAAATGAATTGGAACATTCTAAAAACCGTTCCACTCGATAAAGCCATGGACCACTTTAATTCTACTTTCCTAGACGCTCTAAATACCCCAGCTCCACCAAGGAAAAAAAGAATAAAAACTATAACTGCCCCGTGACTCCCCAGCTCCACCAAGGAAAAAAAAGAATAAAAACTATGACTGCCCCTTGGCTCCCTAGCTCCACCAAGGAAAAAAAGATTAACAACTATAACTGCCCCTTGGCTCCCTAGCTCCACCAAGGAAAAAAAGAATAAAAACTATAACTGGCCCTTGGCTCCCTAGCTCCACCAAGGAAAAAAAGAATAAAAACTATAACTGCCCGTGGTTCCCTAGCTCCACCAAGGAAAAAAAGAATAAAAACTATAACTGTCCCTTGGCTCCCCAGCTCCACCAAGGAAAAAAAAAAAAACTATAACTGCCCCTTGGCTAACCAAAGAAACAAAGCAAATTATGTGTCAAAGAGACAAATCCTGGAAGCTTTTCCAAAAGAATAAACTTCCCAAAACCCTTCTCCAATATACACAGCTCCATAACTTTGCAAAAAAACAAATCTTCGAAGACAAAAAGTCCTACTAAACTAAGCTCCAGTCCAACCACCCCCAAAACCCTAGGCTTTTTTGGAACTCCATAAACTCACTCCTCAACCCAAGCTCCAAAAATACCCCTGTCCAGACCCAAGTAAATCTGACCTCGAATTAACCTCACTATTCAACTCTAACTTTACAGAGTCAATATCCAAACTAACGAAAACTTTTCCTAACAACGACCCATCTCTCCTACATTCCACCTCATCTAAGTCCCCAAATAATTCCCCCCTATGTTTGAGCTTAAACCTGTCTCCACTAACTATGTAAAAAGACTTCTATCCAAACTTAAACCTTGCTCCAGTGCACCTGACAACATCCCCTCTTCCTTTCTCAAGTCTACTGCCGATGGTATAGCTATCCCAATTAGTATCCTAATTAATAGATCCATAAAGGAATCCTATGTCCCTAAACTCTGGCATTCCCCCTTTATTCTTCCTCTTCACAAGGGAGGCAAAAACACTAACATTTCAAACTTCCACCCTATAGCTCTGCTCTCTCCAATCTCCAAAATCCTAGAAAAATGCATCCACCTCCAACTTATGCTTTTTCTGACTAAAAAAACAGTTTCTTACCCCCTACCCAACATGGATTCTGACCAGGACATAGCACCATAACAGCTCTACTCTCATTCATAGAAATGTCAATCAAGCCCGAGATTCTGGGACCTTAGTATCCACAGTGCTCCTGGATATTGCTAAAGCATTTGATACTGTTTCCCATAAGCACCTTCTAAGTCAGCTCTCAAACCTAAATCTCTCCCAAAACACACTTCCCTGGTTCTCAAGCTATCTGTCAGATAGATCTCAGGCTGTGAAATGGAAAAAAGGCACCTCACCTTTCTTACCCACCCCTATCGGAGTACCACAGGGGTCCATCCTCGGTCCAATGCTGTTTAATATCTTTATCAATAACTTTCACTCTGCTAATCCTAATGCCAAAGTCATCCAATATGCAGATGACTCTACACTTGCCTGCTCTGCCTCTAACCTCTCTGAAATCCTATCTAAAACTCAAGACTGCCTTCTCAACTACTGAGATCTGGATTCAGCAAAATCACCTTTCTCTCAATGCTAACAAATCTAAAATACTGCTATTCACACCCTCAAAATCTTTCTCTTTTGATAAAAATGCCTTCCAAGTCCTTAGCCAAAGCAACTCTCTGATCTAAGTTGTTCCCTTTGCCAAACTACTTGGTGTAACTATAGACGAACACCTCAAGTTCAGCATCCATATTCAGCAAAATATAAAGAAAACCCACCAAAACCTAGGTATTCTATACAGGAACAACCACTTCCTCTCTACTTCTACCAGGCAGACTCTGGCCTCCTCTTACCTCCTTCCTTCCCTGCTGTATGGTGCCCAGCTACTAACTAACCTATCCTCTTCCATCACTTTCAAACTTCAAAGCTGTTATAACAAAATTTCTAAATTTGCCATCAAAGCCAAACATTCCACTCATCACTGTGCTACCCTCCAATCCCTCAACTGGTTAGAATTTACAAATTACCTGGACTTCCTCCAGCTCACTACAGCACATAGACTAATATTTAATCCAACCAAATGCCCCGCTCTAACATCCTTCCCCCATACACCTCAAATAGAGCTCCCAGATCTGAACGCCAAAACTTAATTACTGTCCACAAACCTAAACGTCCTGCTGGACAACTTCTCCTCCTCTTCTCCTTACGTAAGAAACGGAACTCTCTCCCTTCCTCACTAAGGACAATGTCAAACACAAACAACTTCAAAACTCAGCTTTACACCTACCTCTCCTCCAAATGGAAATGTAACTGCATTCTCCCTACCTAGAACTCTTTAACAAAAGCCCCTGGGAGGGTATCCTCCCGAGTTCCTAAGCACCTTATAGCTGGCTATAACCTTTTATAGCTAATTCCCATACGATCTGTCACACTCTGTTAATGTTGTAAATAGCTTTTGACTTTTGACTTTGTGTGAATTTGCTAAAATGTATCTGCACGATGTTCTTCCACTATGGGCAATATTGCTCACACTTTGTATTAATTGATATGTATTTGTACTCGTACTTTTATTTTTATTGAACTATCTTTACTGTAATTTATTTCATGGAGCTTTTCTCCCGGGCCTCCACTGAAAACGGTCTCTCTGGGCCCAGTGGACTTCCCTGGTAATCAAACTAGAAATAATAGTAATAATCGATGTAGATTCACAAGGGACTGTAAAGTTTCCTAAGAGTAAAAGTCATTTCGCTATATTTTCATATGTTTCCTTTATTTGCCCTTTATCTCTTCCCTTATGTAACAGCTTAACTTTTTTTGCACAGTCCCTGCCTGTTCATGCATTCATTTTATTATGCATCAGCATTCCTTCTGTTTTCAATCTGTCAAAATCACTGCTTCAAAAAATTATAGAACTGTTAACTGTTGCCTGTAGCATCAATGGATTATTACATTCATCCATCAAATTCTTTGAAAACTTCATCAATGTTTTAGAACATTGTATTGAAGTCTATATCAATGTTACTTCATCTGCTATCAAAATAGACATTCAACTGCAGCAAAGATAGAGTAGTACACACATGATCTTTAATGCAACTGTGGAACAAATATTTCTGTTTTGATAGGTAAGACTCACATGCATGGAAGTTTACTAAACGATTTCATGATACATACTAGTGTCTAGAATCCAGAAAACTTTTATTGCACCCGCAGACTGATGAGGCCAAAAGGAACAGTTTTGCTAGTTGCGTGATATACTATTCAAAAATATATTTAATCACAATGAGGAATGACCTCATTATCAGCTAATTTGCATGTCTCTGAATCATGTGATGTTACTGCTAGTGATAATCAGCACTTTCCTACAATATCACAACTAGTGGCTTGTGTACTACTTTGGCACAGAAAACCCCATTCAATTTCACACTCACACACACACACACACACACACACACACACACACACACACACACACACACACACACACACACACACACACACACACACACCTCAAGTATCCCTGATTTTACCTCTTATATTTGCCCTGCCCCTGGATGATTACAGTCAGCCAGTTATGGCTGACATTAACAGTTTCATATGTCTTATTCATCAGAAAATGTTTGTGTTATTCCTTAACTTCATCAGTTCTAATGCACTAGACCAGCTCATCTCACCCCCCACAAGGGGAGATAACATTCTAGACTTGGCCCTCACCAACCTGGGTGACTGCTGAACCACCTGCATAATATGTTCTTCTCTGGTGAGGTCAGACCATCTGTCTGTGTCATTTGAAGTTTCTGTCCCGCCCAACCCCCCAGCCATAACTATGCTAAAAAACTTGTCAAAAGCTGACTACAACCTCCACTGCCCCTTCAGAGGATGCAGACAACTATGCTGAACAGCACACCAATGCAGTATACAACACCTGTACAACTGCATGGACTCAGCCATACCCAAAAGAACTAAAACCTGCTCCTCAAGGAAACACACACCTATCTGGTGGACATCCTCTATTGACAGGCTTTACAACAAAAGGAAGAAATTGTTGTCCAAGGGTAAAAAAAAGCACAAATTCCAAATTGGAAAAACTCCCTCCTTAGCCTCAACAAGCAAATTAGATCACTAGTGAAAACCTACAAAGCCAATTATGAATCAAAACTAGCCACCGAAACAAAGGCTAACCACAAAGCCTTCTTCAGTTACATCAGGAACCTCCATGGCAAAGCCTAGGTTTGTTCCAAATTAGTTCTTAATGGTACCACTTACACTGATTCTGTTGATTTAGTCAACCTGCTAGCAGATAGGTTCAGTACAAACCTCACCCCCTGCCCCCCCCAAAGGTCCATTCAGCATCCCTGTTACTTGTCCTGCACCTCACATCTCCATAGATCATGTTAAAGGCCCTGTGGAAGGCAATGAACACAGCTTCCATGGGACCTGATACTATCACAGGCTGTATTCTGCACCACTTCCAGCAAGAACTCACCTCACCATTCAGAACCCTATTCAACCACAGGCTAAGTACAGGCGTCATTCTAGCAGAGTGGAGAACTGCCATTGTCATCCCCTTGCACAAAGATGGTGCCACTACTGACCCTGGAAACTATCACCTCATTATCTTGACATGTCTGATCTGTAAAGTCATGGAGCGTATTATTATGGACCTCATAAACAAGGACATAGGCAATCTCCAAGCACTTGACCCCACCTAGTTCAGATTTGTCATGGGCAGATCTTGCCTGTTGAACCTGGATGACTTTTTAGAGACTGTCACCAAGGTCCTGGATGAGGGAAAGTCAGTACATACAGCTTACCTTGACTTGGCCAAAGCCTTTGACACAATCCCCCACTCGGGCATCATTGAAAAGCTAACACAACTTGGCATAAATCCCTATCTCATCAGGTTGGTGACCAACTAGCTCACCGATAGGACCTACATGATCAAAATAGGTGTCTCCACCTCTGACAACAGACCTGTCACTAGTGGTGTTCCCCAAGGATCTGTCCTGGGACCCCTACTGTTTGGCATATACTTCTCAGAGGTCCAGGCAAAGACAAAAGACCTGTGTCTGACCAGGTTTGTGGATGGCTGTAAGTTGAGTGTTGTCACTGACTCCCTAAATGATGTTAACATACTCCAAGAGGGACTCACAGCAACAAATGACTGGTGTCAAAGTCATGGCCTTAAGTTAAATGCAAAAAAATGTATTATCATACCATTCGGCAACAACACGACCCCTACTGATTACCAAACAACGGCAACCCCCTATGCACACAACCTGTGGTTAAACACCTGGGTATTCAGGTTGACAACAATCTCACATTTTACCATCATGTAGTGGCAGTGATCAGAAAAGTCTTTTACTTGGATAATCTCATAAGTAAAGGGATTGCATCCAGAAAAAAGGAGGTTATTACCTCTCTGTACCCCTCCTTCATTAGACTAATAATTCAGAATAATGCCCTGTTTGGCATGTACCTGTCCAAACACCTGCACCAGCTGGAAAGGCCACAGAAATACCTCACAAAGAGAATCCATAGCCTACAACACCTATCCTATGTGGACAGGCTTAAATCACTGTCACTCTACTCGGTATCATACAGATTGCTCAGAGGTGAGTTGTGTCTCGCCTATTAGGCAATCTCGGACCCTGCCCTGTTAAAGATGCTCTTTAAGTCTAACTCCTTGCACATTACCAGATCAAAAGGCCTAAATCTAATAAGTGACATTAACAAAACCTGCTGGAGAGACAGGTTTGTCTCCCAGAGGCTGCCCCATCTCTGGAATAGACTTCCCAAACATGTCAAACAGAGTAAATTGCTGACCCTCTTCAAGCGAAACCTTGGTGAGAGGATGGGAAACCACAAATTTGTCCCAGGGGTTTCACCTGTGTCCCTTATTGACAGGGGCAACAGGTGCTGACTGAGGTTTATTTTTTGGTTATAAACTCTTGGCTAGGCTTGTAAGGACCCCCAAGACCATTAGCCTAGTAACTTCCTATGATCCTATGTTGCAGAAACTCTTATTCTGATAAATTTTAAGTGACTTAAAATAATATTTAAAGAGTGTCTCTGGTGTCTAGTTCCTCCCCATAAGAGGCTTTGCTTGTTAGTCTAGGGGAGTTAAGAGGTATATCAGCCACAGTCACTCACACACACACACACACACACACACACACACACACACACACACACACACACACACACACACGCACACACGCACACACGCACACACGCACACACCTATCCCAATATCACTTACAACCCTGCACACATATTCAGTCAAACAGCCCCCACTAATACCTCTACGCAGACACTTAACTGAGCTTACCTTTTACGCAGTCTCCCCCATTGACTGCAATTGATGAATGCAGCACCATGTTCAATAACACTGCTGGTCCTGCTAATTTACACAGCTGGGCAATTCTCTGAATCACTCAGCTGCATAAATCTCTTAACACAGGCATTTCTGTGGACGTGTGAATGACTAGTTAGCATAGCCTCCCAGAATGCCACATTAGCATTCGGCACAGCTGTGGAGATGGCCCACCACAATGATTCTGTAGACCATGTAGAATCATCATGGTGGGCCTGTCTGTGAATTGGAAAGGCACACGCTACCAGAAAACTCACCATGTTAGGGCTTATCACTGGTGGCAGTCCTTTTGTCCAATAATAAAGTAACATAATAGTGAGATGCATCAGTCTTACCTATTTATAGTATGTGTAGGTGTAGCATGGAAATGTTCCAAATAAATAAGAATATCCCCAAGAAACCTCTTATCCTGCTATTATTAATATTTAGTACAGAAGACTGCTCATCTCATCTGGCCTTGGCTCAATCCCTGAAGGAAGCAAGCATTTTTTTCACTTCTAAAACAGTACCGCATTTAACTGAAAATTTGTAGTGGAACCAGTGGAGTAAAAATTCTTGGTTTGGGAATAATATCAGAGTTTTATAAATTGTTAATCTAGAACAAGGTGCAGTTGCTTCTGACAAAGCAAACGGGTTCAAATTGTACAAATTGGAGAACTATGTTTTTGAAAGACTTTCCTCTTGAATTTGATGAAGGAAAAAGTGAGAAAAATTCTGGAATTTTTATTTGAAAAAAGATGTATTTCCCTCCCTTCTCAAGTAATGGTGATGTCAGAAATTATTATATTAAGTAGCATGGATTACGGGAGTATTTGAGAGGTTGATCCCATGTTGGGATAAATTACCTTAGATACTGTTCCTTGGAGAGATGTGGACAGATATAGTTGGGGTCTATATGCATATGCCTGAAGCAGGAAAGATGCTTGTCTTGAGCAGTATTATAACTAGTCTCAGAATGATGTCACAAAATAATTGATTTCAACAACTGGTTTATTAAGTAGTGCTATTCTAGTGGGATCACATTTGTTTACAGGTTCATAAGTGACTACTTGGCTAACAACCCCAGGGCAGCCATGCTTCTCAAATGCATCTAACAATTTTTGATATTCTAGAATTATATGTGGATGTAGGCTTGGGCATGGGTGGCCAGGCATTTATAGGCTACCTCTGCCTGCTAGAGCCATAAGTTTCTGACAAGGGGTAAATTTCCCATTCCACATCCATCTGTCCAAATTACACTTGAATTGGATTAAGGAAGAGCTCTGCTTCACATGAATTTGAAGCCTGTTTCAGAAAAGGAGTCATCTCTGAGATATATAACCGTCCTTTCAAAATGCCCTAGTTATATCACTGATGGGATTTTGGTCCATAGATCATACAATTCTGATGCTATTTGTTTTACCGATGCACAACAGGTCCAACAGATTGGGATCAGAGAATGCTTTGTAAATCAGGCATAGACTGCCTCTCAGGAGTGTTTAGGAGACTGAGTAGAGGGCTAGGGCTTTGAGGTGGTCCACATATGGTATATTGTTTACGCCCTGTATACTTTTTGTGATGAACCACTGTGGACTCTGCAGTTGTTGCATATGCATGGTCAGGTTCATACTGAAGGTGGTGTTGTACTCAGTGATTGGTCTGATGAGGACCAATCAGAGTGGAACAGTGACCTCCTTGGACCTGGATGCCATGCAGTTGTTTATAAGTTGCACAATACAGAATAATTTCCTGCTACTGTGGTTTACATGGTGGGTCTGGCACCAGATATTAGTCTGGGTCAGGCCTTCTTGGAGGGTATTTGTGTCACTAGGGGATTCTATGACTGTGCCTAGTTTGTAGTCATCTGCAAACTTGGTCAACCAGCAGCCCCTGACGTTGGCCTTGACTTCTGAAAAATAGATGCTAAAAAGGAGCAGCCCCAGCACTGAGCCTTGAAGGACTCTGCCAGTGACCAGACTCTTTATGTAAGTAGAGTCACCTATCCTAACTTCTTGGATCTAGGTGACAGAGGGCTTTATACCTAATTCCAACAGTTTGTCTACAATGCCCAAGTGGAGTATTGTGTTGAATGGTTTGGCTGGATCAACGTAGGCAGTATGCACCCTTTTACCCTCATCCTTTGCTTTGGTGGCTTTCCTGAAAATGTTCACCAAGTTGAGTAGGCATGTCCTGCCCTTAATGAAACCAAACTGGGTTGGTTCCAGTGTCTGAAGGCTTCCTGTGTCGTTCTCATTTCCATGGTAATTCTATCCATTGCTTTACATATGAGAGTAGTCAGACTCATGGGTCTGTAGTTATCCAGATCCATAGATGGCCCAGCCTTTTGTAGATGTTAGTATTTGTGTAAGCATGGGAAGTGATGGCCGACAGGCTGTTCTGCTTTAGTAAGGATGGTCTTTGACTTGTTCTGTTTTAAGGGCCTCTGTGTATTGGCTATGACATTTTCTGCTCCACATCACATTTTATAGTGAAAGTTAATTCATTAGACATTCCAACCTAACAAATTGTAATTTGGCCTTCATTAAGATGGCCTTGCTCAATGCCAGGTGTTTGAACATAAACTGCCTGATTTAGAAGCCCTGCTAATTCTCAAGCATTTTATAGTTATAGAAACTTGGATTTACTGTTCAGCTAACATTCCCTCCATATCAGGATACAGTACCTGTCACTTTTAGACCATCTGGGGGTGACAAGGGAGTAACTGTTTTTATCTTTTCAACTACTAACTCACACCAAATACTACAACATTCTGAATTTGAGCTTCCTGACAGTCTGGCCATATTTAATAAAGTTAATTACCACATCATTACCATGTATAGATCTCCTTCTGTGACATCAAAGGGTCACATTAGGTACCGTGACAACATGGATTCCATATCTATTAATGCAGATACACCAGTTCTAGGTTACTTCAATTAGCTGTACATAAGTGGGGAGTCTTAGACAAATAGCGATAATATTGCCAGCATTTGTTAGACTTCATTAATACCAACTCCAAAAATCAAATTCTACAAGCTCTTATGACAGAGAGAGAGAGAGAGAGACTTGTCATTGTCCTTAAGAAAGCTGCCTTTGCTTGGACACCTTGTAACATTATCCACTCCCTGATCAAATCTGATCACCATACTGTCATCTTTTTTCTTTAAAATTAGTACCAAATTGGCCATTCAACTATATTCAAGGACTACAGCAAAGCCAGCCTTATATCTCTATCTGAGATCCCTGAGAATTTCAATAATGCATTGTCCTCTGCTGCCCTAATCTCTAAAGCCACCACATTTTTCCATGAGTTTTCCAAACATCTCAAGCAGTCAGGGATAAATTAGTACCTATGAGGCATATGTATGGTAGGAAATTAAGGGAAACCCCATTTGGTGGAACTCCCTCATAAACAAACTTTATCCTCCTATTAAAAAAAAGTCCACCATCTATAAAAGGAAAGTGTAAGTAGGTTTGGGAGAATCTTAAACACATTATTAGAAAGAGCAAAGCCTGAATATAAACTGAAGTTACCCAACTCTTTGAAGGAGAATCACAAAGTGTTTTTTAAATGAATCAGGAGTATTAGAAGTATTACAAGTATTAGGAGTATTAGAACTAATAATCACTACCCCACCAAACCTGACGTGAACAGCACTACCACTTTAATACTAAAGCTGTGACAAGTGTCCAGGCTGACAAATGTAGCTAAAATGTTTCTCCTGTCTTACACCCCGACATCCATTCCCTTGAATCCTTTAATATCCATCTTTTTATTATCACTATGGACCTGTCTGAAAGCTATTACCAAAACTAAAAATAATAGCTCCGTGCACCTCCACAATATACCAGACTAAGCTGTTGTTAACACAAACTAGGATATTGGCAAACCTTTTCTTAAGCTTTTTTATCTCTGCTTTCCACAGTGTATCTGCCTGACCTCTGGAGAGCAGAGGTTGTGGTGCCTTTACACAATGACATTGTTGCACCTGACAGTGTTAGAAATTATCATTGCATTCATCTTACTAGTATTATCTGTAAAATCATGCAGTAGATTTCAGTCTCATAACGGTGAAAATTTACTTATAAACACTAGTTCAAGTAATATGAACTGTAGGTCTTGCTTAATTTGATTGATCTGTTTTGAGGCTATAACTGATACCATTTATGAGGGTCATTCTATCCATGTTGCTTATCCCACCTTTTTTAAGCCACTCAATGCAATTCCTCATGCAGGCATTGTTGGTAAACTTTCAAGCTTCATTATTAACCCCTCTGTTACTTGATGGATTGCCAAATGGCTCTCTAATTGCTAAGGTTTGTGACTGACTAAATGTCAGCCGCCTACAAAGTCAGTACAATTAGGGATTCCTCCAGATTCTTATATTCTCCAAAAAGGACTAGGTAGAGCCAGCACCTGATGTTCTGACCATGATCTTAGAATACAAAAAGCGCAGTGTAGCTGCATTTGGGAAGCAAGTTTTTTCCCACTGATTGTCAAATAAATGAAATGTCACTTAAGGTCAAGATAGTCATTACAGAGCAAGGCACTTTCATAATCAATGAAAAGTCCTTTAATCATCAAATATCAGTTACATTAAGATAATCTCTTTTCTATACCAGGTTATTTATCAAAGGTATATCCTCAAGACTGTAGTCCCCCTATCCTTCTGTCCACAACCCCTTGTTCCCATTTTTGCACATGGGGTTGGGGTGTCATTCCAATAGTGACAGTCACCTAGAGCCAATGTTTACATCACTTGGTGGTTAGCCCTGCCTTACTAGTTCTTCCACATCACACACTTGCATGCAGTCACACCTATGGCCAATTTACAGAGTCCAGTCCACCTACTGTATATCATATTCATCCCCTATGGCCAATTTACAGAGTCCAGTCCACCTACTGTATATCATATTCATCCCCTATGGCCAATTTACAGAGTCCAGTCCACCTACTGTATATCATATTCATCCCTTATTAAGCTTCTTATTGAAGATAATACTCTGATTTGTATGGATCTTACCAAGCATGTATCCCAGCTTGAAAGGACTTCAGCATTTCCTAACCAAAAGATTTCTGGTGACCAGACTGCAAACATATATAATAAAAACAATGAAAATGGAAGGACTTCAGCATTTCCTGACCGAAAGGATCAAAGGCAAAGTTCTGTTAACTATCCAGATAAATTCAAAGTCTTTCACTTTTTCTGTCTCCTACATATTTCCACGTGGAGATCTTTGTCTTGACTTTTGGGATGTGAAAGATTCTGCTTTACAAGATATTCTGTACTTCAGAAACAATGGTAATGCTTGTTGAGGGATTCTCTGTAACATAATTATTTTAGACATTACAACTGTCAAAACAGATTCCTGTATTTTCAGACATTTATTGCTAGGCAAGCTAGGCCAGAAAACATATTTGTGTTATGTGATACACTGCAGTTGCATATTTTACATTTAGGTAAGGAAGTGCAGCTCTGGTTAGAGACAGAGAAATATTATGGAACATCATTCATCTAGGAGAAGCAGTTAGAAACACGAACAGTATGCCATTGTATTTTCTCCTTGCTTTTATTGCAAGTAATGTAATGAATAAAGTGTTGTCGTGCAAAAGCAAAATGACTGCATATAAGATCATGAGAAACCTGCACAGATTTAGAGAATATTCTGCAATATATCCGTCTGAGCTGATGATTCCATGATGTAAAGTCAGTTGAGGTTCTTCTGATTAGTATTATATAAAACTAGTTTGTATTCTGCCATGTTAGAGTTACCTTTGTGTAATCTTAGTAGCTGTTAGTACTATTCTGAATAATAATAAAGCTTCTTGCCACAATATACTTTTATATGTCAACAGATCTACTGATAATGAGCAGTATTAAGGAACTCAACATTTGGTGAAGTCAGACAGTTTTTCTTAAAGAATCTAGAATGCTGTCATATCTTCTTATCAAATATATAAATGCAGTACAGAAGATGAGAAGAGAGAAAAAGCATTGTCAAGAGGGAAGGAAAGGATCCCCCATATTTTCTAAAACTAGTCAAAGAATAGAAACTTAATATTTTCAATTAATTTATTAAAGATAAGGAGACTGTACACAGCTAGAACTTCGTTCACAAAAGTTTACATAATGGGCAGTAGAGAAGACTGAAGTCTTTGTACCACATTTGGTTTGATCCATCTTCCAAATGTATAAATGGTGACCACATCTTATTGTTCTGTGCAGTGACTGAGAAAGTTCTTACTGGGACTTTCTCTTGAGATATGAAGCTAATAAATTAAAGCTTTTGGGGCTTAGATAGAATTAATGGAAGTATATGATTGTGTACATCTTACAGTGAAGTAATATCTGCTATGTGCATGTCAGGAATCTCAAAAAATGCACAAATAGATATGAATGTGAATTTTCAGGATTATCAGAGTAAATGTTCATGTTTTACAGGCAGGATCATTTTACCATTGCATCTATTATGGCATGGAGTGCAAAAGTTTGACTTTTGCAGTACACTGTTTGCTGTGAGCTGGTAAACGTATGATTAAAAGTAGCACTGTTTATCAATGATGTTATAAATTAAACAGAGCAATGAGATAATTATTTTATTTTATTTTGATATTTGTTGATTGGGTTAGTCTGACTGAGCTAAAGCCCTTTTTCAGTGGAGGCCTGGCGAGAAATGCTCCTGACATTAACATTAAAAAATGGTACGTAAAGCATATCACTTAGTAGTGTAAGCATAAAATATAAGGTTCAGAATAGCATCAGGAACTAGACTGAATATCACTATTTTAGAACAAGACATAAATAGAAAAATAATTTAGGTTCATAGGTATGTAATAGGCTAATGGCCCTGAAGCCTTTACAAGCATAGCCCATAAGATTACCCTGGCATCATGCCACCCGACCTTAGTTCCCAATTCCTCTGTCGAGTAGAGCCACTGGAGTGATCCCTGGGGTGAAATTTTTATTTCCCATCCACTCATCAACATTTCTCTTGAAGAGGGCCAGTGAGATGCTCTGTGTGACATGTAAGGGAAGTATATTCCATAGCATGGCCAGTCTCTGGGTTCTGAACCTGTCCCTCCAGCTGGTTCTGTTGAGTGTTGTATTGAAGTTGAGGTCTCTGGAGTGTGTGGTGCAGAGGGCTTGGGATTTCTTTAGATTTAGCATTTCTAACAGAGCTGGATCAGACATGGATTTGTAAGTCAAGCAGATATTGTCTCTAAGTAGGCGATATGAGACAGAGAATAGTTGGAGTTTTTTGAGTCTGTCCATATAGGATAAGTGTTTAAGGCCTAGGATCCTCTTTGTGAGGTACTTTTGCGGCCTCTCCAGTTGTTGCAGGTGTCTAGTGAGGTACATGCCAAACAGGGCATTGTACTCGATGATTGGTCTAATGAGGGAAGAGTAGAGGGAGGCAATGACCTCTTTCTTCCTGGATGCAAAACCCTTAGTGATGAGTTGCGCCTCATAGAAAGACTTTCTGACCACAGTGGCAATGTGGTGGTCAAAAGAGAAGTTGCTGTCAACATGTGTTACCAGATCTCTTATAACTCCTCCTGTGTTCAGTGGACTACCATCAATGTGGTAATTCATGGGAACCAGGTTTTTCTCAAAGGGGATGATGACACATTTTTTGGCATTGAGCTTAAGGCCCTGGTTCTGACATCAGTCATTGGTCTCAGTGAGGCCTTTCTGTAGAATGTCAGCATCACTTGGGGAATTAATAATAGCTCCCAACTTGCAATCATCTGTGAACTTTGCCAGCCAGAGTCCCTTCATGTTGGCCTGGACTTCAGAGAAGTAGATACCAAACAGGAGAGGACCCAGGACTGAACCCTGTGGGACTCCACTCATGACAGGTCAGCAGTCTGACTTGGAGTCAGCTACTTTCACACTGTGGGTTCTATCTGAGCCAGTTTGCAACCCACCTAGTGATATAGGGGTTGATGCCTAGCTTAGTGAGTTTTTCTTTGATTCCTGAGTGGGGAATGGTATCAAAGGCCTTGGCCAGATCAAGGTAGGCTGTATGAACCACCTTGCCTTCATCCACAGCTCTGGTAACTGATTCAAAGAAGTCAACCAAGTTGAGCAGGCATGATCTACCCTTCACAAAACCAAACTGTGTGGGGTCCAGAGTTTGGAGATTCCCTATATCCTTGTTTATTAGCTCCATGATGATCCGTTCCATAGCTTTGCATATCAGACTCATCAGGCTAATGGGGCAATAGTTCCCAGGGTCTGAAATCACTCTTTGTGGAAAGGGATGACTGTAGCAGTACACCATTTGGTAGGGACAAAGCCTGAGGTGAGGCTGTGATTGAACTGGGCACACAGGTGAAGTGCCAGTTCACTCTGTAGTTCATGTAGAATACAGCCAGGGATATTGTCAAGTCCCATAGAAGCTGTATTATTGGCCTTGTACAGTGCTGCTTTAACCTGTGCAGCAGTAATACTGGGTGCTTGGCAATCTACTGTTATTGTGATTGGTCCTTTGGTGGGGGAGAGAGGGGGTAAAGTTGGCACTGAATCTGTTGTCCAGTATATTAGCAATATGTGTTGTCTTGGTATAGGAGGTACCATTGTGCAGTAGCTCAGAGCAAATCTGGGTATTGCTGTGGAGATTCTTTACATAACTATAGAATGCCTTGTGGTTGTCTTTACTATCTGCTGCAATTCTGTTTTTATAGCTAGCTTTAGAGAATTTGATGAGGGATCTCAACTTTTTGTTGAAGCTGATAAGGGAGTTTTTCCAGTCTTGGGACTTCATCTTATTCTGCATCAGTTTCCTCTTCCTGTTGTAGAGTCTATTTATGGCAGGGACCACCAGATTGGCTTCCTTTTTTTGGAGGACAGCGTCTTGGTTCTATTGGGTATGGTGAGATCCATGCATTTGTGTGCATGTTTGTACAGTGCATTCGTGTATGATTCTGCGGTCATGCAACTATTCTACATTTGCATGGGTGCCGTGAAGTTAACCACCTCTGTTTTTAAGAGCCTAAAGTTAGCTTTGGAAAAGTTTTTCATGGCGGTTACCTTTGCGGGTAGGGGGGTGGGGTGGGATGTGGATTTCTAAGGTGATTAGTTTGTGGTTGGATCTAACCAGGAAGGAGTTGACTATTGGTGTAGAGCAACGGTCGCCCATGTTAGTAATGACGAGGTCAAGGATGTTTCTACCTCTAGTGGGGGTAAGAATGAGCTGATCGAGGGCATTGGAATTAATGAAGTCCAGGAAACATTGGGCAATTGTATTGGTACATGAGTAATTTTACCAGTTAATGGAGGGGTAGTTGAAGTCGCCCATTATGAGAGTGTTAGTTTGGACCCTAACATTCTCCAGGGTGCTTAGGAATGTGGAGTGTGAGTCTTGGGACATGGTTGGGGACCTATAACAGGCGACCTGAATTGCTGTCTTACCCAATGTTAACTGCATCTGAAGTATCTCTGATGGATTATGTTGGGCTACCAGTCTGGACATGTGTGCTTCCTTTATGAATATGGAAACACCACCACCTTTGGAGCTTCGGTCCAGGTTCTGGGGCCGAAAGGTGTGGAATTAATTATAGCCTGGTAGTGCAGGGGTGCTTTCTGCTGCCTTGAACCAGATCTCTGTTACAGCATAAATGTCGATGTTCTCCTTTTTAAGAAGTGCTTTGAGGAAGTGCATTTTGACATTTAGACTTCTAGCGTTGAGCAGCATGACCCTCAGATTGCATTTGTTTGTAGCTGTTATGGTGGTAATTTGTTCTTTGAAACTCTGCCTAAAAGGCACTATAGGGGTGGCAAGAGCCTTGGCCAGTATCCAGAAGCCCAGGGGTGACAGATGCAGGCCATCTCTGGCAAAATATCGAGGTCTGTCAATAATGTCATCCCAGGCAAACAGATACTGGATCCCCTTTGAATAACACCAGAAATTTAGCCAGTTGTTGAAATCAGTCATTTTCTGCTTGTACTGTTCTATCATTCTAGGTGACGGTAGGAGGCTGCTCAGGGCTAGGGTCATACCCACCTGGGCTACATAATCCGAGAGCTCCTCCAGGTCTGTTTTCATGTAGTCCAAGGAGGTACATCTCAGGTCATTCACACCCACATGTACAATGACAGAGTCATATTTGTACCTGTTGTTGAGGGACCTGAGTGCATGCGTTATGTGGCGGATCCTGGCACCTGACAGGCAGCTGACTGTTACTTTTTCCTTAGTCAACCTAGTGAGTGGGACATCAGTGTTCCTCACTATTGAGTCACCTATGACTAGTGTGTTGGGCCTGCTGTTTTGCCTTAGGGGCTTTGGTTGAGTGGCACACTGTTTAGGAAAGTTATGTATCTCATGATTAGTGTTGTGATGTGGTGGTCGAGTGCGTTTCTGCCTTGGAGGTCTCTGCTGTTTGGGTATATTTTTATTGAGAGCCTCCACGAAGGTGGGTGTGTGGTTTGTGTTTTTACGTGAAGGCAGAGCTGGTGTGTGTTCTGGAATGCTATGTGTTCCATGTGATGTGGTGCCAGTGTTGACCTTCTCCTCTTGACTAGCTATTCCGGTCTTGACTGGAGAGTGTGTGGCTTCCAATTTGGATATATAAGTGCATCTCTCGCAAGTCTGAGTGTTGGGAGGTAAGAGGAGAGGGTTGTCAGTGTACATGAGGCAGTTGCTACATTGCCTCAGGATGCCCAGATTCATTAAGTTAATAGGAGAAAGCACAGGGAACTGACCTTTAGACATGCCTGGAGGGGTGGGCATTAATAATAAGTACTGGAGCTGTTTCATTGTAGAATATTTAGTGCTGGTAGCACTTTTTTGTGCAACAATAATTGCTAGAGGATGTCTGGTAAAGTGCTAGACTAATAAGCTAGTAAAAATGCAGGAGAGGAGAGAACTAGCAGATCAAGGAAAAATTGAAGAGCAACTTTTAGCACCACTCAGAAGGTTACAAACAGTCCTGGATACAGCAAATCTGTATCTGGACTAGACTAGTTACAGGAAAGGCAGGAAACAAGCGCAAAAGTGGACTTTTAAACCTGAAAGTTGAAAGAGATGGAAAAACTGCCCAAACGGCCAATAAACTACAATTTAAATAAAAACATTTAGGTAAGACATTTAGATTTCAGAAAAAAAACTGTGTCATGTGACGCTGCATGGTAAATCAGCTTCAAAAAAACTGTTTTCCAATAAATTACAGACTGAGTTGTATGCAGGATTCTTTCCATTTCCACAACAAGATGAAATACATTTTCAGAAAAGAGATGCATGCTGGGCAGTTTAAAATGAAAAAATCTATTTCATCTTTTCTATGCAGTCTGTTCCAGGGAACATTTCTTCAGTAAGATGCCATGAATGTTGAATTTCCTGACAGAGACATTCATGCTAACTGTTCTACACAGGAAAATACTTTTGCAGAGTGCCTAGGCAGACACTGAATTCTACTGTTCCAGGCCTCTGACCTTCAGGTTACATGCTTACCAAAAGGAAGAGAAAGATGCATTTGGTGTCTGTGTTTCATACAAGGAAAGATTTTGATTTTGATATTTTCACGTACAGTGGTATTTAAAAGCAGTCATATTTCAACATGATGCAGTCCAAATAGGTTCATAGGTTCATAGGTTCATACTAGGCTATCTGCCCTGGGGCAATTATAAGCCTAGCCCGATTCTGTATGGCTTACGCCACCCCTTGATTTGAGTATACTGTGCCCTTTTTAAGGTTTAGTTTACTGTGCCTCTGTCTAATAGTGACACAGGAGTAATCCCTGGGACAAACCTACGATCCCCCATCCACCTATCGAGATTCTTCTTGAAGAGATTCAGTGAGGTGCTCTGCCTCACATGAACTGGAATCCTATTCCAGAGTGAAGGGAGCCTCTGGGTTATGAACCTGTCCCTCCAGCAAGTTCTACTTATTTCTGTGCTGAGGTTCAAGTCCCTCAAGCATGTGGCTCTAAGGGATTTAGATTTACTGAGGTGGAGCATGTCCATTAATTCTGGATTTGACATAGCTTTGCATGTCAAGCATAGATCGCCCCGAAGTAGGTGGTATGCAACTGAGTAGAGCTGGAGTTTTTTTAACCGAGCAGCATATGGCATCTGTTTGAGACCCTTGATCCTCTTGGTGAGATACTTTTGGGGTCTTTCTAATTGCTGCAGGTGTCGGGTAAGGTACATCCCAAAAGGGGCATTGTATTCTATGATGGGCCTGATGAGGGATGAATAAAGGGGCACGATTACCTCTCTTGATCTAGATGTGAAACCCTTCGTGATGAGGTGGGCTATGTAGAAGGTCTTTTAACCACTTTGGCAATGTGGTTTTCAAAGGAGAGATTGCTATCAACTTGGGTCCCCAGGTCCCTAATAACTTTCTCTGTACTTAATGGGTTTCCGCCTATGTGGTAATTTGTGGGCACATTGTTTTTGCCAAAGGGTATGCCTATACATTTTTTGGCATTTAGCTTTAAACCATGGTGCTGGCACCAATTATCTGTCTCTGAGACCTTTTTGAAGGATGTTTGTGTCAGCTGGAGAGTCTATTATGGCGCCCAGTTTGCAGTCGTCTGCGAACTTGGTGAGCCATAGTCCTCCCACGTTTGCCTGTACCTCGGAAAAGTATATACCGAACAAGAGTGGTCCCAGGACAGAACCCTGTGGGATGCCACTTGTGACCGGTTCCGAGTCTGACATGGCTCCAGCAACTCTCACTCTGTGGGTTCTGTCTTTGAGCCACTTTGCGACCCATCTTGTGACATAGGGGTTTATATTTAAGCTGGATAGCTTATCTATGATGCCCGAGTGGGGTATTGTGTCAAATGCCTTTGCAAGGTCCAGATAGGCTGTGTGGACTACCTTCCCTTCATCTATGGCTTTGGTGACTGTTTCGAAGAAGTCAACCAGGTTCAAAAGGCAGGATCTGTCCTTGACAAAGCCGAACTGGGTAGGATCTAGTGTCTGTATGTCCTCAATGTCTTTGTTTATGAGCTCCATGATGATCCTCTCCATAGCCTTGCAGACTAAGCTAGTCAGGCTTATGGGACGATAGTTTCCAGGGTCCGTAGAGGCTCCACCTTTGTGGAGTGGGACCACTGTTGCTGTACGCCATTCTGTGTGCACATATCCTGTAGTGAGGCTGAGATTGTATAGCTGTTTTATTTGAGGAATTAGTTCCTCTTGGAGTTCATGTAGGATGCAACCCGGGATGCCATCTGGTCCCATGGAAGCAGTGTTTTTTGCTTTGGAGAGGGCAGCCTTCACCTGAGCATCAGAGATGTTTGGAAGGCAGCCCTCTGCCGGGATAGATACTTGCTCTTTTGAGGGGGGAGGGGGTGGAGAAGTTTGCACTGAACCTGTCTGCCAGGATATTGGCGATGTCTGTGGGTTCAGTGTATTTTTTGTCATTTAGAATCAACTCAGAACAAGTCTGGGAGTTGCATCCTAGGTTTCTAACATAACTGAAAAAAGCCTTATGATTGTCTTTGGTGTCCTGTGCAATTTTTCTCTCGAAGCTGGCCTTGGAGGATTTTATGAGGGATCGTAATTTTTGCTAGTACTGATCAGAGATGCCTTCCCTATTAGGGATTTTGCTCTATCATGTAGTAGCTTCCTCCTTCTGTTGTACAGTTTATTTATGGCAGGGGTCCACCAGACTGGACGCCTGCATTTGGATGATTGGGTCTTGGTTTTGTTTGGGATAGCATGATCCATGCATTCCTGGAGATGTCCGTAGAATGCGTTTATATAGGATTCTGCAGTTTGGGCCGTAGTTTCCACTGGCCCTGGGGCCTTGAAGGATTCCACTTTGGTTTTGAGAAGTGAGAAGTTCGCTTTTGAGAAGTTTTTCACTGTGGTTTTCTAGGCTGGGGGTGGGGTCGGGATGTGGACATCCAGTGAAATTAATTTATGGTCTGATCTTACAAATGAGAGATATACTTCTGGTGTGGAGCATAGAGTCCCCATGTTGGTAATGATCAGGTCTAGTATGTTGTCCTCTTGTGGGAGTGGTGAATAGTTGTTCCATAGCATTTGAGTTTATAATTTCCAGGAACCTTTGGGCTAAGGTGCTGGGGCTTGAGTAGTGCTCCCAGTCAATGTTTGGGTAGTTGAAGTCGCCCAGTATAATGGTGTTCGGAGAGATCTTCATGTTCTCCAATGTTTTCAGGAAAGCCGAGTGGGATTCCTGACTTTGAGAGGGTGGTCTGTAGGATGCTATAAACTGAAAAGCAGTCTTGCCCACTGTTAGTTGCACATGGATGGTCTCCGATACCGTGCAATGCCACTAACCTGGAGGTGTGGATATCCTTGATAAATATGGAAACTCCCCCTCCTTTTGTGGTTCGGTCCGGGTTTTGGGGCCGCAAAGCATGATATGAGGTATAGCCTGGTAGTGCTGGGGTGCTCTCTGGAGCCTTGAACCAGGTTTCTGTCACTGCACAGATATCGATGTTCTCCATACTGAGGAGAGCTTCAAGTGCGTGCATCTTGAGGTTAAGACTTCTGGCGTTAAGCAGCATTACCCTTAGTTTCTTGTTCCTTGTGCTGTCTATGGGGGTGGGTTTGACTTTTGAGCCTTGCCTAAAAAAGGCACTATGGAGGTGGCAAGAGCCTTTGCCAATATCCGAAAGCCCAGTGGTGACAGGTGCAAGCCATCCCTAGCGAAGCAAAGTGGCTTGTCGAGCATGTCATCCCAGGCTGACAGACATTGGATCCCCTTTGAATGACACCAAAATTTTAGCCAATTGTTAAAATCGATCATTTTGTCTTTGTACTGTGGCATCATTCTAGGTGAGGGTAAGATGCTGCTCAAGGTCAGGGTCATACCAGCCTGAGCTACATGATCAGAGAGCTCCTCTATGTCTCTTTTCATGTAGTCCAGGGAGGTACGTCTCAGGTCATTCACTCCAGCATGTACAATGACTGAGTCATATTTGTATTTGCTTTGGAGTGACCTGAGTGCTTGCATTATGTGGTGGATCCTAGCACCTGACAGGCAGCTCACCGTGACCTTCTCTTTATTCAGCCTGGTGAGCTGGACGTCAGTGTGTCTGACAATAGACTCACCTGTTACAAGAGTATCAGGTGTGTTATTCAGCCGTAAGGGCTGTGGCTGCTTGGCACAGTGACTTTGTGGGCTATGTGCTGTGCGTGTTTTGCTTTGAGGTAGCGTTTGCTTGGATGTCTGCTTTGGAGGTCTCTGTTGCTTAGGTAGATTTTTATTTAGAGCCTCCGAGTATGTTTTTGTGTATTTATGTGTTTGGTTCACTGATGTGGTGGGACTATGTGATACTGGAATTGTGTTGTGTGAGGTTACCTTCTCCTCCTGACTGGTTACACCAGTTTTGAGATGAGAGAGCTCAGCCTCCAGTTTGGCTAAATAGTTGCATCTCTCACATATATTTGAACCTGTTTGGAGGAGGAGAGGGTTGTCCGTGTACATGAGACAGTTGTAACATTGCCTCAAGATTCCCAGATTC
Source organism: Protopterus annectens (assembly GCF_019279795.1). Lineage (NCBI taxonomy): Eukaryota > Metazoa > Chordata > Ceratodontiformes > Protopteridae > Protopterus > Protopterus annectens. The sequence continues at coordinate 1,177,065,967 of NC_056737.1, read as the reverse complement.
ACCAGCTGGACTGGAGAGGAAACTATTGACTGACCTTTGGACATCCTAGAGTAATATAGGGAAACTGAATTTAAGACGGACCAATAGAGGACAGGGTAATCGTAGAGAGTATAAGAGTAAGTAGTGCTTATGGTTTAATAGTGCTAACTTGTAGGATTACTTAATTGGACCAGGAAGGGCCTTAGAATGAGAATATGGTGTTTAAATTGAGAGATAGAGCAGTTCTAAGGGAAAAAGTGAAGAGCAGACTTTGTGGAGCCAGGAATAGTTTAAACCCAATTAGGCGGCGCTGCCCGCTGTTGCGCTATGCGCAAAACTGCACAAAAGAGGGTTTTAAGAGAGGAAGATGAAGGAGTTTGGAATTGACCCAAAATGGCCAATAAAACTACAGTTTCAAGTCAGTAACCACTCCCACAGGGGCAGGCAGGCTGCTCAATGTTTTTCACTGCCACTGATCAACAGAGAGACTTCCCTTTACCCCAAGCAAAAAATGGCCTCCAAGAAACTTACAAACAGTTCAAGAACAGCAAGCCTGTAACTGAACTTTTTTAAATCTCAGAAAAGTGGAAAAAAGCAAGATTTTTTTGTTTTTTTGTTTTTTCAGAGATAGCAGAGGTTCACAAGTATCAACAAGTTATAACAGTGCAGTAAATGACCCCACACAAGAGTGCTAGGCCAAAGACAGATAAAATGCAAGTTCTGAGAAAAAAACGATTTTAAAAATAAGTGCAAACAGGAAATTCAGTAAACAGCTCTAGGTTGTGCTCTAAATACAGTTACTAATGCAGAAATCAAGTTTAACAAGCCAGAAAATGCTCAAAATAGGTGGCTATGCAGAAAAACTTAGCAAATAAACAGAGGAGAAATACTTAAAATCTCAAAAGTGGCTCCTTTCTTCTCTCAGCGTTTTCTTCTCTTGGTGGGTGCTTCACCAACAGCCAACAAGCCTGAAAAGACGGCAAAACCACGAGGCAACCTTGTGTTGTTATGCATGCTGTAGCTTAAACGAAAACTAATCTTACTGGTGGTTAAACGTGGCATTTCTGGATGCTAAATTTTAGTTCTCCCACTTTTACATGTTTACATTATATACCTTTAGAATTTTGAAATTGTGTATGTTATTTTTCCTCAATTAAAATGAAATGACAATTTTCATATACAGAATACCCTACAACGAAAGACAATATTGTCACACTTGAGAGATTATTTTAAAATCTGTTATTCTCAAACACAGGAAAGAATGCATATGTATTGCATGACATTGAAAAAGTTAATTAATGTGTTCAGATGGCAAACATTTCTGCATGTTTATCATGCCAAGAAAGTAATATGCATAAATACATGAGTTTGATATTAAGTGAAGCATCTCAGTGACCAGTAATCGATTGAATATTTCCCGTAAGATCTTTGAGAAAGATATTTGTAAATTTGTGTATGAGGGGTTGAAAATGAAATGCACACATGCACATTTACACAAACACAGACACACGCGCACGCACACGCACACGCACACACACACATACACACACACACACACACGCATGCACACACGCGCACACACGCACATACACGCACACAGCATCTCACTCGCGCATACATAGATGCTCACATTGAGAGAGAATTACTTTTGTAGCCTCGTAATCCAAGCTTTATGCAAGTATATTTTGATTTATTTCAGACAGCATTTTTTAAATGTTAATGACTCAATGAAAGAAATCTAAATTACTGTCCTTTTATGGGATTTGATACACAAAACTGAATTGCAATAATGCAGGCACACAAAACTGTTAAATTATCTGTAACAGGGATTCAGGTACATTCATGGTATGTTTTCTTGAAAACGTCATTTGCAGTGTTGTAAGAAAAATATTTCTGATTTTGGAGCAGCATTGTCTTACAGATTGCAATCACTAGTATAAAATATTTAGTGTTTAGGTTACATGTTGGTCGTAAAGCTTTTAGTGGACCATTTTATCTGGAATACATAAACAGGATTTCTAATAGAAGCTGCATAAAGGTTAATTTGTGACCTTATGTACACCAGAACGTAAGACTATGCCACTCAGTACCGTCACAGACCAGTTTTTAAACAGTATTTGTGACAAGAGGGAAGACTATATGCAAGTATAATTCCCAGGTTCATAAGATTTTCTTTTGTCATAAGATGAACATCTCAGGTAACCTGGAATCAACAGTAGATTTAATCGATCAGTATTATAATAGGGACAGGTCTGTTCATTTATACATGTGGTATCGAACACAGTTACTTTCTAACAAGGTTTTACAAGGTGGAGAGGTAAATACAAAATAGGCATGTCTCTAGAGCCATGTGAAAGTTAACTCTGTACAAACTATAGAGAAAAGCTTCACCGACCTCTGAGTGGCATGAGAAACAGTCATCGTTTGACATGATACACATAAGAGGGTAGAAGGTCACCACAGTTTCAGGTTCTAGTTGAAGGTAAACAAATTAGTAACACACTAGGGAAATAGAGTTGTGATAGAAATGAATTACTGTTTATTTTGTTATTTTTTAGCTAATGTTAAGCTCTACTGAATTCTCCAATTATAGGCCAATAGCTATACTCTCTCCACTTGCAAAGATTATGAAAAAAATGTATTCATAGACAACTCATGCACCACCTAATCCAAAATTGCCTTATGGCAGACACTCAGCATGGCTTCCGTCCTCATCACAGCACTATTTCAGCCCTCCTAGCCTTTACTAACACCATAAACCATAATCACAACAATAATTATATATCCTCAGCCCTCTTTTTGGATCTTTCCAAGGCATTCGATATTGTTGATCACCAACTTTTAATCCACACCCTGCAAACATTCTGTCTAGATACTGGAGCCCTCCAATGGTTTCAATCCTATCTGAATGGTCGACAGCAGGCTGTCCTCTGGCAGAACAAACTCTCTAACCTTCTACCTAACACCCTTGGAGTACCACAAGGCTCTATACTAGGGCCCTTGCTGTTCTCCATCTTCATTAACGATCTCTATACTGTCATCCCAAAAGTCAGCTGTATCCAATATGCTGATGACTCTACTCTGATTTGCTCAGCCACATCTCCAATAGAGTTATGGTCAGCTACCCAGACCACCTTTAATACAATAGAAAACTGGCTTTCTGAACATTGTCTGATCCTAAATCCCCAAAAAACTAAAATGCTGTTATTTTCACCAACACGTAGGTCTACCGCTTTCACCTTTACCATAAAATCAAATGATGGCACAATAATCTCCCCTGACCCATCTACAAAACTATTAGGTGTCATCATAGACAATAATCTAAAATTTGACCTACATGTTAACCAAACTATCAAAACCATCAATAAAAAACTAGGGTCACTTTACAGAATAAAAGCCTTCCTAACCCCTCCAGCTAAAATTGCCATAGCTCACTCTCACCGTCTTCACCGTCTTTCAACCCTTCTGTATGCATCCCCTCTACTCTCAAATTTAAACAAGACTGTCCTTAACAAACTCTCAATTTGCTACAACCACACTGCCAGGTTTGCCACTGGGCTGCCTTTTAGGACACATCACTGCATCAATCTAAATCAGCTTGGGTTGCTTGAACTACCTAGCCTAATCCAGTATAACCAACTGATTATGGCCTATAAAATCCTCTATAATCCGGACAATACTCCTGCACTTAAAAATATTATCACCCCCTATAACAATCCTAGACTGCTTCAATCCTCTAACAAACTACTAATTCAGACTAGCAAAAGTAATAACACAGCCAGTGATTCTCTCTTTGCAAACTCTAAGCAGATCCTGGAACTCTCTTCCAGCTGATATTACCTTACTTTCCACCTTAGGTCAATTTAAAACTAGACTCAAACAACATTTGTCACTTAACTGGCTATGTCAATGTATCAAGCCTGGCTAACTCTCTCTTGAATGTGTAAAAATCTGTTAACCAGTTTACTGTGTAATTTAATCCTGACTTGTGCTCAGGATTAACTGTAACCTGTGGAACTTGTTTAACTTGTTTACTTATGTAATCTCTGTAAATAGTCTGTTTATAATATGTAATGTTGGTATTATGTAATGCTGTATCTGCTTACCCTTGAAGCTTTTCTCCCCGGGCCTCCGCTGAAAATGGACATGCATCCAGTCGGACTATCCTGGTCAACAAATGTAAAATAAATAAAAAATAAAATAAAATAAGCAGATAAACCAGAGTAAAAATACAGAGTTTGTTGTGTTTACAGCAAAAAGCAAGTAAAAGATTCAAGTTATGTAAAATCAGAATATTCAGTGTTCGATTCCTGGCTAATCAGTGATTGCTTATCTGACACATAAGGGATTAGGTGTTTTGTAGTGTGCAGTAAGTTCAAGTAAATGTACTTATTTTGTCAGGAAGTCACAGATAATGTTTTCATGTTTATTCAAGAGGTTGGAAAAAGGAAATTAACATGAGCTTTGCAAAAAGATTTCAACATTCCTATAATTATGGGTGACATGCGAAATACTCATTTATGTAGTGTGGTAACCTATACAAACTGATAATTGCTTTAATTCAATGGAAACCAGTATATTATAACTTTATCTATATTACTTTACACATATGCACATAAGTGGATTTTCACAAAAAGGTTATATTTTTTTCTGAAATTACAAGAGACCTGATTGGATTATATTCTAAAGGTAGATTTCTTATTTGGATTTTTTCCTGAATGAATTCAGTAATTTATTATTAATTCTCAAATTCTTTGTGGGAAATATAAATGCAGTAGGATTAACTGATTGATTAAATAGTTAATTGATTGATTGAAAACAAAGGGATTAAAAGTAACGGGATAAAAGGTAACCTAGTTGCAAAGTTAGAAAAATAATGGAAATACATTAAAAATCACGAGACGAACAGTAATAGGACAAGCTGCAGAATAAAATGTGATGCGTCAGACAATGTGTCAGTACGTCAGGGGGAACAGTTGCTTAGGAAGTGTGAGACACTTGTAGTAATTATAGTTTTATTTCATAGTGACATTATTTTGGGGACTGATTCATTTGTTAAAACAGATTTAAAGGCTTTCCTAACTCAAATATAAGGGTATCAACAATGAGTCTAGCAGTTGGCACAAGGGTTAAGGCTGTAAACTGCAGTTCCTCTGGTACAGAGCTGGATTCCCTCATTTCTCATTTGCTTTGGTGTGACCTTAAGCAAGTTATTTAAGCAGACATTGCTCTCAGGTTGTCTTTGAAAAGGGACTGTGTGTCCATTGGACTTACCATGTTAAAGGACAACAACGATGCATTAGCTATTCGCCCAGCTGATAAAGGGGGTTGTTGTCATTTTGGATGCTGCTTCTTATGAGCGAATATGTTAGAAATGCTTAGTGATGCTTTGACTTTCGAATGTATTACACAGGCTGGGTTAAAATCTATTATCAATGGGATACATGATCAACTGTATGAAATGTTATTAGATGGAGTATTAGATCAACATTTATATGAATTTATGCTTGTGCTAGAACCACTAGTGCCAACTATTCATGGTTTGCCAAAAGTGCATAAGTCACTCTTTAACCCAGCCCTTCGTCCTATAGTATTGGGTAGGGGATGGGCAACTGAATTTATATCTATTTATATTGAAAATTAACTTAAAGAACCATTGTAAGACCCAACCGCAGTCTTAAAAGACACAGAGCACTTTTTAAGCACCCTAGGTGATTTTGTGAGAATGCATGGTAACTTTTCTGATGGGATTATCTTGGCGACTATGGATATTCAAACACTTTTTACTATTATACTCCATGATCTGGGAATTACATCTCTTAAAAGTTTTTTACAGGCTAATACTAGCTATTCTTCTGAACATATTGAATGTATAGGTGCATTAATGGAAATTGTTTTATGTAATAATGTATTTATGTTTAATGACAATTTGTTTAAGCAAAAAATAGGTTTAGCGATGGAAACACCGTGTGCTAACAGTTATGCCAACCTTGTGTTGGCTGACTGGGAGCACACGGTAGTCCTATCCCAACATGAATATTCAACACAGCTTATTTACTATAACAGATTTGTGGACACTATTTTTATGTTGTGGCAGGGTCCGGTATGTGATTTATTGAACCTTGTAAAATATCTTGAATCCAGTAGTCAATGCTTCAGGTTTGTTTTGAACTATTCATTGACATCTATAGAATTTCTGGATACTAAGATAACACTAGCCAATGGTACTATTTCTAGTTCTTTGTTTAGGAAATTATGCAGGAAAAATGCATTTCTGCACCATAGAAGCATGTATCCAAAGCATGTCTTCAATAATATAACTAAGGGCCAATATTTAAGAATGTTGCGACTACACACAGATAACAATGAATATCACGAGGCCACGTGCAAACTTGAAAAAGAGTTATTGAAAAGGGAGTACAGGAAAGATGCTCTCGATAATACTTTGAAGGAAGTTAATGCAATGCGTAATGATAAGGGTAAACCTTTCTTTAATTGATCTAGCACTAGCATTTCTCCTAACAGGACTGATGGTGGTAACAATATTCTTAGATTACCACTGACATATGGGAATAACATCCATCAGGTATGTGATATAGTTAACAAATACTGGCCAGTTCTACTTACTGATGACAGGATTAAAGACATTGTAGGCTATAGACCCAGGTCCACATTTAAAAATAATCTGTCATTGAAAAGACAACTGTGTTATAAATTTACACAGGTGTCTACAGTAAGCTCTATTCATGTTGGGACTTATCCATGCAGACTATGTAAGGCCTGCAGCTTTATTTCTAATGAGGCTAGATTTAAGCACCCCACCCTGGAGTACCTTTTTTTATCGAGATTCTATGCTGACTGTAAATCTAAAGGTTTAATATACGTAGTTAAGTGCAGAAATTGCACTTCAGTTTATGTAGGGAAGACTGTGAGGATGCTGAAGGAACGTATATTACAGCATCAAAGTGACATTGCAAGAATATGCGTAATGCATTTGCAAAGCATATTTCTATGCAACCTGGACACAGTTTAGAGTTTTTAGTATTACGGATGGTATGTATGGAGGGTTCCTATCGCGGAATCAAACGTTGAGAATGCCAAATACTAGAAGGCCGAATTTGGTAGTTCGAAAGTTGAGAATGTCAAAGCTGTGGAAACCCGAATTCTTTCCAGGGAAATAATTTGGTTGGCCGTTTCTGCGGCTTCGGCATTTTCGGACCGGGTCAAGGTAAGTGTACGAACGGGTAGTGGTGGACTTTAGGGTTAGGGCGCGGGTCAGGTAAGTGTGCGATAGTGACTGACTTTAGGGTTAGGGTGTGGGTCAGGTAAGTGTGCGATAGTGATGGACTTTAGGGTTAGGGTGCAGGTCAGATTAGTGTGCGGTAGTGATGGACTTTAGGGTTAGGGTCGGCTCAGGTAAGTGTGCGGTAGTGACGGACTTTAGGATTAGGGCTGGGTTAAGGATAGGGCATAGATAGTGGTGTATGTTAGGTTTAGTGTAGGTTTTGAAGGTGTTTGGTGTGATTGTGTTATGTGTGTGTTTTTCAGAACAGCAAATTTTTTTCCCTGAGAAAAAATTTGCTGTTTTGAAGTGTCAATGTTATCCGAATTCGATCTTCCAATTTCAAACTTATGGTGTTCGACATTTTGGAAGTTTGATTTTGTGATATAGACCCTGTATGGATAAGAGAGGTGGGGACTTTAACAATAGGCTTGAGATAGCTGAGACTAAATGGATTGTTAGGCTGCAGGCAGACAAGCTGCCTGGTATTAATGCTGCTGTACCTTTAAAGCCGATTTTAAAGAAGCGTAGTTTGCATCAGTAATTGTTTTAATGTTTTTATTGGTTGTTACTAATTGCTTTTAATATATAAAGTGCTTTTGTTTTCTTGTATTGATGGATCTGATGAAGCACAGTTTGTGTGAAAACGCTTATCCTATATGTACTGAATAAAAGTTTTATATGCTGACAGTCCTGGTGGTTACCTGGTTTGTATTTTTCACTGATGTTGAAGGACAATAATGGGATTCTGTTATTAAATGTTGAATTTCTTTGTCCTTTTTAGGTTCATAGGTTGGTACTAGGCTATCGGCCCTAGGGCCTATACAAGCCTAGCCATAACAATTCCCTGGCTATTTATTCCCACACTATTTATTTCCCTGGACCCCTGTCTAGCAGGGCAACTGATGTGATCCCCGGGGTGGATTTCCTTTCTCCCATCCAATCGTCAAGGTTCCCTTTGAAGAGGGCCAATGAGGCACTCTGCTTGACATGTATGGGCAGTCTATTCCAGAGTCTGGGGAGTCGCTGGGTCAGGAACCTATCACTCCAGCATGTTTTGTTTATTGTGATGACAAGGTTTAGATCCCTGGAGCATGTGGCTCTGAGGGATTAGGATTTCTTTAAGTGTAGCATGTCCAACAGCTCTGGGTTTGACATGGCCTTGTATGTTAAGCAGAGGTCGCCGCTGAGTAGACAATATGTGACAGAGTATAGCTGGAGTTTTTTAAAGCGGTCAGCGTAGGGCATCTGCTTTAGGCCTGTGATTCTTTTAGTGAGGTATTTCTGCGGCCTTCCCACTTGTTGCAGATGTCTTGAGAGGTACATACCAAACGGGGCGTTGTATTCTATAATGGGTCTAATGAGGGATGAGTACAGTGGGACAATGACCTCCTTTTTTCTGGATGAAAATCCCCTTAGTGATGAGGTGTGCCACATAGAAGGATTTCCTGACTGTTGTAGCGATGTGGTTATCGAAGGTGAGACTACTGTCCACCTGTGTCCCTAAGTCTCTTATCACACTTTCGGTGTTTAGTGTACTGCCACCTATATGGTAATTCACGGGTACATGTTTTTTCCCAGAGGGGATAACTATACATTTCTTGGCATTGAGCTTTAGCCCATGGCTCTGGCACCAAGCATCTGTTTCTGTAAGGCCCTTTTGTAGAGTATCCACATCATTTAGGGATTCAGTAATGGCTCCCAGTTTGCAGTCATCTGCGAACTTTGTTAGCCAGAGTCCCTTAGTGCTGGCCTGTACTTTTTCTCCCTGTTTACAGTCCCTGGTGTGAATAAACAACAATACAGCATTTAAAATATTTTAAATCAACTGTTTCATCTCCACTAGAACAGTACCTTAACATACTGTGGTGGTTTCACTTTCAAAAAATCTATTATCCCACCCTGGAAAAGCTTGTTGCAGTCTCCAGTTCATTGATACCTTCAAGGCCAGTGAATACAGGTAGTTTTCTGGTCAATTCTCTCCCCAAACTGACATTGCCATGACCATCCTAAAAATCTACCCATTCTGTGATGTCAGAGCACCCTGGTCCTTCCCTTACCCATATAGAAAGTAAAGTCTAGAACAAGGAAACAGTACATGGGTCAAGTCTCCTGCTGTGAGCTGTTAATCACAGCAGGTAACAGCTTAAATTACCCTTACCACTTTGACAGCTAGGGAGTTAGGTGTGAACAGGTATGGGAGATGAGTCGAAGTAGTACATTTCAGTCTTCACAAAAGACTGCAATTTAGCCATTCTAAAGTGAAGCAGCAGTAAAAAGTACTTTTAAAGTCTGTTCTGTGGCATTTGCACTGTTTGTGTTTTAAGTAGTCATTAAATAGCATGAAATGTTACTTAAAACTGACTGAAAGACAGCAGAGTATACATGTAAAATCAATGCAGTGACAGGAGCTTTAGGAAGAAAGAAGCCTGTGTGATGTAATTCTTTTACAGACAAGCACTGCATTGTGGGATACCTAGAGGCACACAAAACAATCAGGATCACTTCAAGATGCTAGACCCCATGTGGTCAAACTCAGAAATTATGTATAAAAATATTTAAAAACCTGTATATAGTCTCAGAGTAGTGTTAAAAGGTAGGAAACACCAAACCATGATGAAATAAACATGTTGTTTGAGTCTGTGGGTGTGGTCCTCCTTTAACAAATAGGTATAATTAAGACACAAAATTTGTTAGAATTCTATCAGTAGGAGATACGGTTATTTTATATTTACATTTGTCAGACATCACAACAGGCTTTAAGTATGTGTATATGATTTTTACAATATACAAGACGTGTATATGATTTTCATGATATTCATAGCACATATATATGATCAAAAAGACTTTACAGTACAGCATTACAGCTGACAGTATTCCAGCATCAGTTTAAAAAGTAAAGTAACACATTCATTGTGACATGCGGGTTATAATGAGTCATAGTACTATCTGAGGAAACAAGCAGTAAAGGTTACTAAATGGAATTCAGGATATCTCTATCAGGCCTCAAGTATGTGAGTTATTTAATGGTCATTGGTCATGGGATATGAGAAATAAAAAGATACTGTAGGGTATTTCACTTAGGAAAGCAACAGTTACAAAAGCCATAATTTTGACAGATGTCAGATCAAAATGAGGAAAAATGTAAGTTATAGATTGGCTGTGTAACAGCAATCAGAACAGTGATTAGTGAGTATGTAGGGTAAATACAAAATGGCTGCTATATGTAGGGTAAATACAAAATGGCTGCTATATGTAGAGTAAATACAAAATGGCTGTGGTATATGCAAAATGACTGTTATATGCAGTATGCTTCATGGACGTAATTTAAGGTTAAATGTATAAATACGTCTAAGGTTAGCACAGGTAAATAAGATAAGTATTTATTCTCAGTGAAAAAAGGGAGAGTATGCTTTATTTATACTCTGATGGCGGGTTTAGTCCTCCTAGGCAAGTAGCCTCTTGTCACAGGACACCTAAAACAGTATTTAGACTAGGAGAAATTTGCCCGGACCACTGGAGGCTTCTTCTAGTCATTGGAGCTGCTAGGCGACATTGAAGGACTCCTAGAGCAGCAAGGAATAGGAACAAGATAAGCAGCAGCTTGGAGGAGGAGGAGAGAAAGGCTGTGGAGAATATAGAGACAGGAAGTGAGAATTTGGAGAAAAAATTGTTCAATATATTCAATATAAAATAAAACGCGGAGTCTTCAAGTGAAATTGAATCTGCTTTACTGGTGTCTCCTGGTAGTTCGGTTAAAAAGCCTTCAAGGGATAATTCATACACCAAAAGCATGCCCTTTGTATATCAAATCGCCACTTAGTAATTAATTAATTAATCAGAATGACATCAACAATTACACATGCATTAAATTTAAAGTGACATTTCACCTCTTTTTAAAAAAACAGTGTTGATGTCCCCCCATGTCCCATTCTAAATACAAGCACAAACTTTACATTTTGTGTATACATTGAAATTTAAACATTTAAATTAGACATTTATATTAGACATTTATGTTAACCTCCAGATTAAGACCTGAAGGAAATAATGTATTAAAAGTATGCATACATATTGGAACAGAGATTTTTATGATTTAATATATGAAACTGATGTACTAATGATGACATTTCTGGAACTGTTTAACAAAATGAAGGGCACTTATCCATGGAACCATTAGTTTTTTCTAGTAGTAACATAAAGAAATGATACTTTGTAGCTGAGAGCTGATGATGTTAAAAAAGCATGCAGGTTTGTGTGAAACTGTTGTTAATGTTGTGAAAGTCGGAGATGAGAAACTTATGGAATGGAGGGTGGAGACTGGAAGCTGGTTTGAAATGTGAAAATGACATGGTGAAACACTTGCCAAGTGTCATTTCTGGGGCTGGCCATAGAGGGACATTAAAATATGCTGGCCAGCTTAAGTCACATTTCATTTGATGGGCCTTTTCTCATTTGATTAATGATTGTGGCAAAGTACAATGTAACCAGTGTAGGGAGAAAGAGCATATAGCAGAAGGTGTGTACCTGAATGCAGGTTGTGTAGAAAAGGGGACCTTTTGGTTGGATTGTCAAGAGCAAACATTAAATAATGAAAGAAAGGAAAGGGAAAATGTATACGAGGAAGGGCAAGAGGCTGGAGAGAGGGTGGACTAGGTGAAGAAGAAACTGTAGCCGAGGAAAAACATAAAGAGGAAAATGGAGAAAGAGAGTGCATGCAGGAAGAGAGGTCAGGGGAAGAGACTAATACTAATACTTTTTTAAAGTTCTGTCTTGTGTAAAATCTGATTTTGAGGATCAAAGATTATTTGTACATAAACCCAGGAAAACATATTCAGTTGAGAAAAGAGTGAAAATGAAAAAGCAAACATTTAAAAATATTTCCCCTAAACCTAAAAAGGGAAAGCTACAGTTTTAGAGTACTTTCAGTATTATTTTCAGTATTAAACAGCATTATTAACACTGTAAGAAGGACAGGGATACTGGAATGGTGTACTAAATGTGATATGGAATGTGAACACTATTATTAACACTGTAAGAAGGACAGGGATACTGGAATGGTGTACTAAATGTGATATGGAATGTGAACACTATTATTAACACTGTAAGAAGGACAGGGATACTGGAATGGTGTAGTAAATGTGATATGGAATATAAACACTATTATTAACACTGTAAGAAGGACAGGGTTACTGGAATGGTGTACTAAATGTGATATGGAATGTGAACACTATTATTAACACTGTAAGAAGGACAGGGATACTGGAATGGTGTACTAAATGTGATATGGAATGTGAACACTATTATTAACACTGTAAGAAGGACAGGGATACTGGAATGGTGTACTAAATGTGATATGGAATGTGAACACTATTATTAACACTGTAAGAAGGACAGAGATACAGGAATTGTGTAGTAAATGTGATATGGAATATGAACACTATTATTAACACTGTAAGAAGGACAGGGTTACTGGAATGGTGTACTAAATGTGATATGAAATGTGAACACTATTATTAACACTGTAAGAAGGACAGGGATACTGGAATGGTGTACTAAATGTGATATGGAATGTGAACACTATTATTAACACTGTAAGAAGGACAGGGATACTGGAATGGTGTACTAAATGTGATATGGAATGTGAATACTATTATTAACACTTTAAGAAGGACAGGGTTACTGGAATGGTGTACTAAATGTGATATGGAATGTGAACACTATTATTAACACTGTAAGAAGGACAGGGATACTGGAAAAGTGTACTAAATGTGATATGGAATGTGAACACTATTATTAACACTGTAAGAAGGACAAAGATACTGGAATGGTGTAGTAAATGTGATATGGAATGTGAACACTATTATTAACAATGTAAGAAGGACAGGGATACTGGAATGGTGTACTAAATGTGATATGGAATGTGAATACTATTATTAACACTGTAAGAAGAACAGGGATACTGGAATGGTCTACAAAATGTGATATGGATGTTATTCTGTTAGAGGATATAAGATTCCTGGCAAGCGAAGAAAGATGGTAAACAGAAATGTAGGGTGGAAATATAATATGGAACTTAGGAAGTGAATTTTGTTCTGGAGTGGCTGTGTTGTATAAAAAACAGAGAAAATACTAGATGTAATGTGGGGAGGGATTGGAAGGTTAACTGCTGTGGATATGAGGTGGAAAGAGCATGTTTATGGAATTATAGCATTACACTCATATATATAACTAGCAAAGAAAGATAGAGAATCTGTTTCATCAAATGTTAGACTACGTGATGGTTAGCAGGAACATTATAATTGCAGGGGACTTTAACTGTGATGTAGAGAGAAATGTAAAAACACAGGAAGTGAAAAAATGTGGTACTTGCAGTGAACTTTTAGAAGGGGGGCACTTGGATCTCAAATTACTTTGTATTATTGGAAGATTTTGGGGGTAGCAGAGGGTGATACATTTGTGACAGGTTTTTCAGAGCATTTCACAATATGATGGAAGAAAGGGAGGAAATTGAAATAGCAAAGGGAAAAAAGAATAAGTGAGAAATTATGGAATGAAACTGGAGAGGAAAAAGTATTGCTGTTATGGAAGGACTATATAACAGTGAAAGACTTCTAAAAACTGGTCTAAATGGTGGATTGAATTTAAAAAGAACTATAAAAAGTTCTTTTTAATGGCAGGATAATGTAAGAAAGAAAATAACGTGAAGTATGACAAAATGTATGGAACTACATTAGAGAATTTAGTATAAGAAATAATAATAATTAGGAAAAAGATATCTAAAAGAAATTGAGAACGATTAAGGCATTACTGTTTAGTCAGAGATATTATTTACAAGGGAGAAGGGCTGGGGCGTCTGTATGTTTGGGTAAAACAATGAAGGAGGATATGAGTGTACAGAGCGGATGTAAAAGGAAAGGTAAAACAACACGTTTATCACATTTGACGTTTATCACATTTGTTTTCAGATTCGACTCATTTGCTGCCTTATTTTTTCTTTTTTTTACTGTCTGTACCTGCATCATTTCTGCACTTGAATTATCTCTTCTGTTGCCCTACAGGGCATAGACTAGAGTCATACCTGCAGAATCTAGACTGTTATTGATACACTTGAGCACTAAACCACCCATCCTACATTAGGAGAGCTTCACCGCACCCTTGTGGCAGAAGTGTGTAGATCTAGCCTCATCTAAGTTGGGGATTGCTGGAGGAAGGCTCATTGTGTGCTTTCCTAGTGGTAGCTAAGTTTAAAAGTCTTTATTTCAGCTTGTATCATTGCCTCGCATTAGCTTGTTGCTGCACTTTGCACAGCAGGGGGCTAGCAGTACGCTGTATAAATGCAAAAGCCTTGAAACATAGTTTTTCCCTAGACAACTGTCAGTGAAACCCTCCCAAGCTTCTCTGCTGTACTAGGGGCAATTCAGTTGCACACTGAGCAGTGTTGCCACACTTATCATCCCTGGGCTTCATAAGAATAAGCCCCTCTGGTAGTCTTAGTGCAAAATCTGGTCAAAGTAGCCCACCCCCTTCCATAATAGTACATACAGTAAAAATTTGCTATAAGAGATGGGCAGTTTCCTATCATCTCTTTGGCCAGCCGGATTTGACATGGGCATCCTGAGGCAATGTAGTAATTGTCTCATGTATACTGACAACCAATAACACTTAAAACAAAGAAATACTCTATGTGAAAGATGTAAATACACTATGGAATTGGAAGCAATACTCTCAAGTAACAACAAACCAGACATCAAACAGGTTGTCAGCACACACACTTCACCTCCCACACAAAATAAGGGCACAACACATAAACCCGCATATGTGGAGGTACTCAACGCTTACCAAAAGATTAGAAACCTCCTAGACAGAAACTGCTGAACCTACTCCAATGAAAAAAGCAACCTCTACACATAATAACACACACACACACACACACACACACACACACACACACACACACACACACACACACACACACACACACACACACAAGTGTTTCAACAAATAAGCCCTTAAGACACAACACCTCAAGACCGAATGTAGTACTCATGGGTGACTCTTTGCTAAAACACACAGATGTCTACTGGACAAGGAGAGGGTTATGGTTAGCTGCCTGTCAGGTGCCAGGATCTGTCAAGTTACAAAAGCACTCAACTCACTCAACAACAAGTACCATTATGACTCCATCACAGTCTATGTTGGGGGTGAATGACATGAGATGTACCGCTCTGGACTATATGAAGGACTGAGCTCCC
The DNA here is from genome assembly GCF_019279795.1 of Protopterus annectens. Taxonomy (NCBI): domain Eukaryota; kingdom Metazoa; phylum Chordata; order Ceratodontiformes; family Protopteridae; genus Protopterus; species Protopterus annectens. The sequence continues at coordinate 1,177,050,454 of NC_056737.1, read as the reverse complement.
AGAATATGTGTCACAGGCAGGTATAAACCTGGCATTAAGCAGCATTCTACCTTCACCAAGGATGATGCCACAATACAAACAAAAAAATGATTGACTTTAACAATTGGCTTAGCTTCTGGTGTCAGTGCAGGGAGGGTCCAGTATCTGTCAGCTTGGGAAGACATGGTCAACAGGCCACGATGCTTTGCCAGAGATGGTCGGTGCCTGTCTTCTCTAGGCCTTCAGATACTGGCAAAGGCATTAGTCAAACCTATAGTGCCTTTTTTCGGCAATGTCAAAACAAAAAACCTCCTGACGTAACAAAATTTTCTCAAGATAAACTCAAGGTTCTGCAGCTTAATGATAGGAGTCTAATCAGGAAATTGCACACCCTGGAAGCACTCCTCGACTTGGGGAAGATGCTGACTTCTGTGCAGTCATCGAGACATGGTTCAAAGCCACAGAAAGCATGCTGGCTATGCAAGGCTACAACACCTTTCACACATGCAGACCACAAACTGAGTGTGAAGAATGAAAGGAGGAGGTGTGTCCATCCTCATTAAGGCCAAGTACACCTCAAGACTGGTCAAACAGTACAACTCTCTCACGCTACTCCATGTCCAACTGACTATAGGCAAAACACCCTACCACATTATTGCTAGCTATAGGCCCCCCACCATGAACCAAGAAAAGCATACATCATACTGGAATTACTGGAGTCACTTGCCGTACAGCCCAACACCTTGGTCATGGGTGATTTTATCTTTCTATCGACTGCTTAAGGTACATGAAAATAAACATGCTGGCTCAGGTTCTTGGACTTTGTCCATACAAATGCTCTGGAACAGAGAGTCAGTACTCATCAACATGGAGAAGCACTACATCCCACCTGTGTGATGCCCTCCCTGGTGAGATTGGACCATAAATCAGTCTCCTTAGATGTAATTATAAAGCCTGATTCCCCATCAAGAACAAAAAAAGCTTAATACATTTTTCCAAATCAAATTACTTCCTATTTAGCAAGGGTATAAAATGTTCAGAACCACCCTTAATCCCTGATAACATGGGCTCCTATGCAGAAGTGTACACAAATGCCCTGTATAACCACTTAAGCAGCTGTATAGATTCGACTTTACCTGACCGGATCAAAACCAAGTCCTCTCAAAACAACAAACCACCCTGGTGGACCTCAACTATAAACGTCTATATAACAAGAGGAAGAAACTAATGTCTAAGAGCAAGAGGGAACTGACTCAGCAGAGAAATAATTCCCTCTATGGCATAAACAAACACATCAGAAATCTTGTCAAGTCTCCCCCAAGCTAATTACAAGGTCAAAGTAGCATCCCAAGCTAAGGTTAATCACAAAACATTCTTTAACCACGTCCAAAATCTGAAAGGAAGTGCCCAAAAATGTACTGAACTGGTAGTGGATGGCACCACCCAGACTCTACTGAAAGAAATTGCCAACTCACCAGCCACACCCCAATGCATATCTGACACTGTCACGCAGCCTGTTCTCTCAAGAGAACAGGTCGGGTTCAGGTGCCTAGGCAGCAAGACATTTCCATGTGGTACATGTGGCTGGGGACATGTGGCTGAAGTGACATTCAGCTGCAGAGAAATATGACTGTTTGCAAATTCCTTGTGGGCAAAAGAAGCATATACTGCCATGCTCACAGCTTTAATAACCAAGTGCATACAGCAAAGAAGACGTAATGCATGTTGTGCTTAGTGTAAAGTACATGTTTATGTAACTATAACCTATAGAAGTGTGCTGCAGCATGGAGGAAATCCTGCATGCTAGTGTCATCACACATTCTCCAGTGTGCATTTTAGGTAATATTCCCTAGACACTGTGAAGGGGGTAGTGACCCACATACACCAGTTGTAAAGGGACTGCCCATTGTGTACTGTAATTTACTGCCACTGGCATGTCCACTGGTCAGCCTGTTGCTGATGCCTGCCATACTGCCTGCTGTCTCATGTTGCCCTGGGGGCCATGGACATTATTTCCCCTCTATGCATTTGGTTATTGAAGTTGTGGGCATGACACCACAATTATCTCTTTGCCCACAGGGAGTTCACAGCAACCATATTTCTCTGCAGTTGAATGTTAGTTTAGTTATGTGTCCCCAACCAAATGTGATCCTGTCCTAATGGAAATGCTTATTATTCGCAGATCAAATTGCACAAGAGTCACTTGTTCCAGGGATCTTAACCTAGCCTGTGACTTGCACAGATCATGCTGGAGAGACACATACATCTCCCAGAGACTGCCACTTCTCTGGAAGAAGCTCCCAATTCATGTGAAACAAAGCTCCTCTCTGATCCTCTTCAAACACATCCTAGATCAATGGATGGGTGACCACAAATTCACTCCTGGGCTGGTGCCTATGTCCCTCATGGACACGGGTAGTTGGTATTAAGTGTCACAGACTGCCATCTCTGTGAACACTGCTCACCTAACCTAGGACAACTGGGGCAACTCGGGATAAATATGGCTAGGCTTGTAAGGGCTATATGGCTGTTAGCCTAGTAACCACCTATGAACATACGAACAAAAACAAATTATGAGTATTGTAGCACAGCGTGTGGAAAATATGTATGAGTTAAAAAGAGGGAAAATAAGAGAGACCAGAGAGACCGGAAAGTAAAAAAAAAAAACTTCCAGCATAAGAAGTTCAAAAAGAAATTACTATTACTGAATTGGTGAAGTACTTAGGAAAGTAAATGCTGATTCAGTAGCAGGCCCAGGTGGTATAGGGTATGGAAAGTATGAAAAAATTAATGGATTGGCAAAGAGAGTAATTTGTAAATGTACTGAATGAGTGGTGGAAGGGAAGGTTTGTTTGTTAAAGAGTTATGTATTGAGATATTAAAATGTATACAGCAGAAAGATGAGAGGATTGAAATAAAAAAATTGAGGCCCATCACACTAAGTAACACCGATTATAATTTTATGAGAATAACACAGAGAAAAATGTAAGAAAGGATGAAGGACATTATGGAAGTAACTATGTGTGGTATAAAAGGGAAGGGATGTCAAGACGCGTTATTGGTTCTGACAGAAATTGTGAATGGTATTATTAAAAAGGAATATGTGAAACTACTGGTAGGTGATATTAGATGCAGCAGGATATGATGCTTTGTGGGATGATATGGAATGGAATAGGCAACAGAATTAAGAGAGTATATATGTCAGCATATCAGGATAATGGAGTGAGAGTGTTAATGAAAGGTTGGCTGAATAAAGAAGTATGCATGAAGGCAAGGGCGCCCCATGGGTGGAATATTGTTTGCATTGGTAATGAATGTAATAGTAAGTGAAGTCGCTCATAAAATGAAAAATGCCAGGTATGTGATGCACAAAGAGGGGGCGATTCCACTTGTTAGACACGCAGACAGTATAGTTGTAGATACTAAGAACAAAATATGGACGAGGAAATTGATTTTTATGTGAATATGGATGTTTAAAGGAAATGGGGATAATCCTGAATAAAGACAAAAGTACGGCTTTGTATGATGTGGTGAAATTTGGTTGTGGGTATTTTTCAATGAATGAAGTACCTTTGATGGTGATAAAATCTGGGAAAAAATGTAGTTATGATGCAGTAAAACAGTTTGATAAAAGAATATGTCTTCTGTGGGGGGTGTATAGATTAGCATTCAGGAAAAAGGTTTATCTGGTGAATTATGTATTTCTGAGAAAATAGAGTATACGTCAAAAGTTTATATGATCCCAGAAAAAAAATATGAAGAGTAAATTATGCAATTGGTGTTTTCTTTCATATATGGTTCAAGATTAAACCCAGTGAAAAGAGGTGTGCTGTATATGAGTGAAGATGAAGGGGGGTTGGGGTTACTAAATCCAGTTTGTTTATTCTGCTTCTATAAACTTTTAGAGAGTATTAAAGTAGGTAAAGGAAGAGACTGAGAAATTAACTGTGAGAATGCTTAAATAGAATAAGAAATACAGAAAAAAAAGATTATGTAAAATGAAGAAATTAAAAACAGCAAGAAAAATACTAACACGGAAAACAAAAAAAATGATGGTATAGAAAAAGATAGAAGGATGTGGTATAATAATGTAATGAAACAATATCCATGGGAAAATTTATCAGAAGTGATTAAAGCCATTAAAGTAAGTAAAAGTGGTGTACCAAGATAGTAGAGTATCAGCTTTACTTATGGAGATCGGTAATAAATAAGTTTTCAGTAAAGGGGAATATGCCATATAAAAAGAAAGATGAAAGAGTATGCTTATTTTGTGAGGAGTAAGAGAGAACAGAGCATGTTTCTTTGAAATGTAAAAGATTGGTGAAACTCTGGAAAAAGCTGTGGGAAGAAAAATGTTTTGAGAATATCAATGACATAATATAGATATGAATATGATTATGTATGGATATTACAAGAACAATAAAAAGAATACATAAGAAGGGTAGAAAAGAATTTGTTTTATGTAATATGGGTTATATGGAATGAAAAATTTAATGAAAGTTTGTTTAATGGGAAATGAATTTTGGCAGATATATTGCAGATTATGGTTGTGGAATTACCTCCTACTAAAGGATGGTATAAGAAGTTTTAAAGCCCCCTCGAACACAAATAACATGGACTCCTATGCAGATTCCCCAAATTGTGTCACGAACATGTCAGGTTATTCAAAATCCTTACCAACAGTAAACTTACAAGTGTTCATGTTACTCATGAATGTCTGCACCATTTTTAAGTAACTGGATTAAACAGTTGAACAGAACTGTATTAACATTAGCAGAGTTGGACTTTTTTGGAAGAAGAACTTGAAATTTACAGCCTTTGTCTTCTGACCCGAAGAATTAAAAATAACTGCAGCATTGTTAAAGTCCGTGCAACCACACTGTCTTTGGTATGAGTCAGTATCTTAATTCCAGTAGTGCTCTTCCACCTCTAGCAGTTTCACACCTCAAAAAATGCAAACCCTACAACATAAGAAGCATAAATGAGAATTTGACCCTGAAGTCTGGAGATGTGATTGTCCTTCTTTGTTTTTGCGTTAGTAAACAGTATTACCTTCCAAATGAGGCATTTTGCCAACATTTACACACGCTGCTGATGTTGCTGTAAAGGTTTCTGTAGGACAATGAGAATAAATCTTCAGCACTGGAATATGTTTTACTCTGGTGCATAAATATTATTCTTTCCCAAGTGTATTCTTATAGCGGTCTGATTTAATTTCCAAGCAGTGAGCTACTGACTGCCTGTGCGACCACAACAGAATTTCTGTAAGTTGATGGACTGTTCCTGATTTGCAGTCCTTAGCACAATCGCTGTGCAGAGACAGGGCATTAGAAGGGTACATACAATGCAAGGTAAAGCCAGGAATAACATAACATAGAGGCTGGGGTCAGCAATGTGGTTAGGGGAATTAGGGCACATGGAGAAGAATTCTTCATGCAGACGAATTAAAATTTTTTCAGCCAGGAGCGGGTCAAAGCATGATGTGTACTTTGCTACGATGTTTACACAATCTGTCAAGTTCTGATAAAGCCTGTATAAAAACATTACAAAGTCGTGTTATTGTCTTTATTTAATAACAGTCTCATCAATGCACATGTGCATCACAAAGAAAATTATAACAAAACAATTACAAGGATATTAGAAATGCTGTTGCTTCATTGGTTAGTACTTAAGAGTAGAATCCATGAAAAGTTCTGAGCAACAGCGTTACCCTTATACAGTAATGAAATCCATTAGTTGGGCCCCGAAAATAAAATTACTCTAAATAAAATGCTGTTAATTTGTTGATGACTGCTTTCATGTAAAAACAAATTAAAAAGATTGACTTTCTTCTTTATTTTGAAATACTGCACATATTATATATGTTTAAGAAGACCCCCCCCCCCCAAAAAAAATAAAAAGAATAGCTCTACTGGATAAAGAAAATAGCTTTTTTAATGAACAGCATAAATTAGCATGGCTCTCCGTGTACTTACTAGCCTGCAGGTTACTGTAAGGTGACCTGTGTATCGATTTTCAAAACATGAAAGACCCAGTTCTATTTTACCTCCTATTGCTTTGTAAAACCATTAGCTCACCCACACTAAGGACTTAGATCTACACCAACAAATAAACAAGAGTCGCTGGGGAGATGCATTTCTCACTCAATGTATTCTTAGTCTATGAAAAACGTTAACCACTACGGGTCAAACTAAGTACTTTAGCTACCTTTGAGGCAAGTCTTAATGACTGGATGGGTAGGCACAAAAGTACACTGGGGTTATCATGTACGGTCCTGCTCAATTTGGAAGGCAGGCACTATGAAGTGTTTGAAAAGGGTGGCAAGAAAGTTTGTCTGCTTAAAGGTATATATGGCTAGGTATCTCATGTCCCTGTGATTGCTTGGCTAGTATGTTCCTAACAGCTAAGTGCTTTTGTTCTATTGCAACAATAAATTCATCAGAACTATTGTAAATATATAACAAGTATATAAAGCATTCGAATATCACATGACATGTCATGGTTACATGATAGTAAAAACACATTATTTAAAAAACAAAGTAAAACAAATGCAACTACATTTATACAGTTATAGACTTTAAATGCACTTTTATATTATCATTTAATCCTGGTGACATTTTTCTCAAATTACAACTATGTTGCTAAGTACAATAAATAAATAAATAAATTTCACACATTCAGTGCTGTGTTTAAATAAAACATTTGTGGCATGACACATGTGACATTAATAATTGTTTAGACGTTAAAGAATTGCACTGACAGTTATTTCTAGCTGCACATAGGGCACCAGGCCTGGCCACACTCGCTGGTGATGAAACATAATGCAAACAGACATCTGCCAGAACTGAATGCTGGCTTTTAGTAATGGTCTGTAAAGTAACGTAGGAGGTTGTGGAAAAACAGACAAATCTATTACTTTTTTAATATATCATCCTATGCCAGAAAAAGGGTACAGATAATACGAAAACCCAAAAAACTTCAAACAGATTAGCTAAAATGTATTGACAATCCCAGTAAACTTACATAAGTCCCTCTGATGTTCATACAAATTGATTTAATGAATTGTAATGCATCTCAGGTAATGTTTTCTGTTGAAACAGCTGGTGATGAAATGGGTATGCATTTAGTAGCTTTTCTGCATTCCTCATGAATTTACTGACTCTCTTTGGATTTGTTAAGATAGCAAGATATTAAATCACTGTTTCTTGTGCATTTTTGAGGTGTACTGCCTGGGTGGAATGAATCACTTGAAAGGTCTTCAGAGTAATTTTGCAGACTATAGAACAGGAGGTGGAAGATATACTGGAAACACTGACCTATCCTTTATAGACTTTTGTCTAGTGGCTGTTTCCAAGAGAGCGCAGTTCAAAAGGAAGTGACTAGTCTGATAGTCAGAGTTATCAGACGAGACAAACCGAGAGACAGAAGTGAGGGTTAGGGAGGTGGATAGAAAGGGACAGGAAAAAGTACAAAAAGTAGAAGGGAAAAAAAGCCAGTGAGAGAGTAAAATGAGAGTCAGTATGAGAGCTGAACATGGCATCATGAGACTTTCAGTGACAGCAGAATGGCTGCACATAGTGGTATAATACTTTTAATCACAATAAAAGAAGAAAACACAGGAAACTGACACTAGTGAAATTCTATAATTGTCCTCTCTGATCCCTGATGTTACCTGTTTGTACTGGGATGCCTTAATGTGACTGGGTATTGTTGTGATGGGTTCCTACTCCAGGGCAGCAATCAAAGAGACTCATTCCTCACCAATGACTCTGGTGAGGGACAGTCACTGAGAGCAAAGATGGAGTCACACAGTATTTTTGGATGCATCCCCCTGCACCAAGCACAGTTTCCATTAAGAGTACACAGGAAGCATGCGCCAGACCTGGGGATGGACTCTCTTTCTCTCTCCAGGCCCACACAAATCTCCACACTGACCACTTTGGAGCTTTGTGCCCCTGTTCCAGTAACTGACACACATACTTGGATATTTGAGTTACATACACACCTGGGAAAAGCTGACAAAGATTTACTAGCTGTGGCCCTTTTTGCCCAGACTCTGAGGTAATCACATTGCCACCAGTCAGCTACCCTAAGGTTCTTACAAAGGGTGCCCAAATATACTGGGCAAAATTAATAGTAATACAAATGGTAGAGTGTGACCAAAGCAGCAAGGCTTTCAGGAGCAGCCACAGTGTCACTAAAATAAGCATAAATACTCTCAAGCTGTTAAAAGTATTCTCTAAAGGGCCAGCCACAATGAAAGGTATTAAAATACCTTCTAGCGCCACTTATACCTCTATTCTATCTACACTGTCTTCAATGACTCCTTTCCTAATCTTATAACTCACAATCCACTTTTGACAACAACATCTGGCACCATGAATACAACAGCTATGCCAACTATATTTGTCTCTCACCTACATACATCTTCCTACACAATACCAACCTATTTCTAATGTGCAACCTCAACTGTGTGTTTGGATTAGAAAGGATCCTGGCGTGGCAGGTAAGGATATGTGTGAAGAGACTAAACAAAAGATAATACAACAACTGAGAAATTGGAAGCTTTCTTATGTGGATATGGATAGCTAGTTACAAGCAGTTACATTTTCAGTCCCTTTTGCCTTATACACAGGGCAGGCATATTTTATCAACCAGAGAAGTTCTGGATAGCAATTAATAAAGAGCTGAAGGATTTCATCTGGGAAGGGAAGATGGCAAGCGTCAAGTGGGATAAGACGATTCTTCCAGTAGAAGGGAGCAGATTGGGATTACCCAATTTGAAGGGGTATTTCAGAGCAGCACAGTTGAGGCCGCTATATATAGCACAAGCAGAAAACTGTAATTCAGAGTGGAAAGGGATGATGAAGAAACAGGGAGGAAGCCCAAGTAACAAGGAGAGACTGGGATTTTGGATGCAGATCCTTAAGGAGAATAACAACAACCATACAGAATATTATATTATTAAAGTGGCAGAAAGTATTCTAAGAAGTAAGCCAACACGTGAATGAAGAAAGGAGATTCTGCTGATAGGGATGACTGTAATTAGGGATACAAACAACAGGCAAGATGGAACTGGAATTTATTGGAGAAAGCTGCTAAAGGAACCAAGGTACTGGGAGCAAATATCTAGAGAGGGAAAAGTAACAGAATGGGAATAAGCTGAGAATTTATTTGGACTGTAGTTTAGAGATTGCCTTCCCTATCAAGGATTGATATTAGAGCATAAGGAAAGAGAAATAAATAGGAGGTCCTAAATGAAAGACCAGCAATGGTGGAGTTTTTAGTAGAATCTAGAAGAGAAGTTGCCATTAAGTAAGGAATAATTAGTAGAGCATATAAAATATTGTATGATAACTATAAGAATCAGTCACAAGAGATAGGGAGGAGAGACAAACACTGGGAGGATATATGTATGTTTCCCAAATATGCAACAATTTTATTTATTTATTTATTTTACATTTGTTTACTGGGATAGTCCGAATGGACCAGGTCCATTTACAGAGGGGGCCCGGGGATAAAAGCTCCACATTTACATAACAATCAGACAAAAAACTCAGACAGAAAGTGAAACAGACAGAGAATATCAGCAATATATGAAGTAATAAAAAAAACAATATGGTTACCGAGGGAAATATGCTAGAGATAAAGAAATTAGAGTTGTGGTACTGTAGCATATATACAGTAAGTATACTAGGAAGGAAGGTATATGAAGTAATAAAAATAACAATATGGTTACCATGGTTACCGAGGGAAATGTCGTGCTAGAGATAGAGTATCAGAGTTGTGGTACTGTAACATATATACAGTAAGTATACTAGGAAGGAAGGTATATGAAGTAATAAAAAAAAAAAATATGGTTACCAAAGGAAATGTCATGCTAGAGATAGAGTATTAGAGTTGTGGTACTGTAGCATATATACAGTAAGTATACTAGGAAGGAAGGTATATGAAGAAGCAAGGTAAATGTTATGTAATACATGGATAGCCAGGTGTTCATAAGATGTGATTTAAGTGAGTTTTTGAACAGTATGGTAGTGGATGCAGAAGTCAGAGAAGAGGGGAGGCTATTCCAGGTTCTAGATATGGTGTGGGGGAATAGGGTTTTCCCAGCATTATTGTTACCCTTGAGATACAGAGTAGTGATTTGTCAACAGAACGAAGAGGGAGATTAGCTTTGTAGTGAGTGAGAAGCTGACTTAGCACTGGGGTTTTACCAGGATGTTATAGGCAGTGATTAGTTGGTGGTAATTGAGTAGTTGAGGAAGTTCTAGCCATTGTAGGTCCCTTAGAGCCTGACAGTGGTGGGTAGTGAAAGAGAAGTTGTTAGCAAACTTGGTAAATTTATTATAGCATGACTCAAGTTTCTCAAGATCAAGTTTTCTGGTCAGGGTAAGAATTGGTGTGGCCTACATCAGTGTGGACAATAGGTAAGTTAGGGCTAAGGTGATTCATGCCTGATCTGAGAGGAAATGTTTGTGTCTGTATAGTGTTCCCATTTTTTGTGTACTTATTTGATGGTTTGGGAAATATGGACATCAAAGAGGAGGTTTTTGTCAATTTCTACACCGAGGAGTTTAGTACAGGTTGAAGAAGAGATGGTAATGCCATTTTTGGAAGTGATGGTAAAGGAAAGAGGGGTAGTTTTTGATTTATTGGGGGGTGAATAGGAGAAATTTAGTCTTGTTGGGGTTTAGGATGAGTTGTATATCAATAATTCATTTCTCCACAGAGGTAAAAGATTCCTGAGTGAGTTGTAGAGTGGTAAGAGATGGGGCAGAGCAGATTAGAGTTGAATGATCTGCATACTGGATGAGTGTGGCATGTTGGGTGGAGGTATGAAAATTGTTAGTGAAAATAGAAAAAAGAAGTGGGCCCAGCATTGAGCCTTGTGGCACTCCAATGGTACTAGGCAGTAAGGGAGATAGTGTGCCTTGAAGATTTAGGATTTTTCCTTGGAAATGTTTACATAGATATTTTTATACCCCAAGTAGACTCCAGAGAATTTTTTTTTCAGGTAGACAGCAAATGTTGGGGTGTGATGGGGAAGAAAGAAATACTTGGGAACATATTTTATTTTCTGGGACTGTAATGAGTTGGCAGACTATATAAATTACCTGCAGACTTCTCTGCCAGAAATACTGAGAGAGCAAATTGGTGTAACTAAGGAAATGATTTTCTGAGCTGTGAAACAGAATCAGAATTGTCTAGACATAGTAAGGCCTTGCTGAGCCTAATTATAGTAGCTTCCAAAAAATGCAATTACTAAGAAACGGAAATGAAAGTCGAAAGTAACAGTACTAGAAATCGTGAATATAGTAAGAGAGATAAATCACAGGAAATGGGATCTTTAGAAAAGGGGAGAAGGAAATTACATAGGAAAACTGAAATTGTGGGAACAATACATACAGGGGAGGAATGAGGTTTAAAAGAAGCCAGGATTTGAATGAGCTATGCAATGTTTGACTGACAATGACTGGACAGAGTTTAAGTCATGTGTAATGTTTGCAACTAAAATGATGTAAATATGGTTTGTTTTCATTTATAAAAATGTATAATTGCCTATGCTATATGTGGTAATTAATAAACATGCTTCTTGTTTAATAAAAAAAGAAGAAATGACAGAATGAGTGGTGGAGATAGAACCTACAGAGAAATTCAAAGGCACATGAGAAAGATGGAGAAAGAGTGAATGTGAAGGAATTGGTGAAATGAGGAAGTCTAATTTTAATGTATTTATTTAACTATGCATGCAAAAATGACCCTTTGAAGAACTGTCAGGTAGCTCGCAGCACTGTTAATGTACTGCTATCTGCAGCACAAAGGGTTCAATTCCCTCAACCTTCGTTTGACTACTGTGTGACTTGGACAAAATCATTTAACCAAACAGTGCTCCTGGGTCACCCCCGCAAAGGGACACTTGTATCCGGTGGATTTACCTAGTTAACAACCACCCTGGTAATCTGGATCATAACAACAAGGGTAAATGCAATATATATGGGCACTTTAACTCATTCCATCCAGTACAGATCTTTTGAGTGTGTACCTTTAACTCCCAGTGGGTGTGGCTTGAGCCTTTAAAAAATGAAGTTATCAACTTGCAGTTCTAACAAATTCTCATTGGCAGAGGCCAAATATCAATACAATTGTGTTTGCCATCATATATGCTTCATTGAAGCTTCGACAGTATTTTTGGAGCGCAGTACCATCTCGTAACACTTTACAGCATCTCCCCTAAGGATTGCTGCATCTCGCCCTCTGTTTTTGCGTGTGTGCTATTCCTGTCCTGTTGCTGCTACCTGCCCTGCGGACCACCCTACCATTGAAGCTTCGACACTATTTTTGGAGCACAGTACCATCTTGTAACACTTTACAGCACCTCCCCTAAGGATTGCTGCATGTATGTAGTTCTCTTGCTATTTTTCTTTGTTGAACCATTTTTGGTGACATAATGTCCCAGGGTAGGGCTCTGCCTTGTGTCTGCCAGCAGCCTGCCACCGTCTAAAATCCATATTTACCCCCATTTGCCTTCACTCCCTTGCCCGTTTTTCTTTTACCTGAAGAAATAATTTGAAGTAATTGCTAACTACGGCCACAAGGTGGCAGTACTATACTTATTAATTTTTCCCTTAATGGAAATTCTTAGCTCACTGAAACAGTTCCAATTTCCCTTTCTGCTAAGTATTACCACGCACTGTTAGATCTGCTTCCCAGTGGATTTCAGCCTATCTCTGCATCACCCACCTACTGAAAACAAACCTTTATGCCCAACATAATATCTGAATTAGTTTTCATATCCCACAATATTTTATTTTACAGAAATAATTTTTGGCCCCAAAACTTGGACCGAACCACAAAAGGAGGGGGAGTATGAATATTCGTCAAAGATACCCACACCTCCAGGTTGGCGGCAAAGCACGAAGCATCAGAGACTATCCATGTGCAACTAACAGTGGGTAAAACTGCCTTCCAGTTTATAGCCTGCTACAGACCACCCTCCCAAACCCGGGAACCCCACTCGGCCTTCCTGAGAACACTGGAAAATATGAAGGTCTCTCCAAACACCATTATATTGGGCGACTTCAACTACCCAAACATAGACTGGGAGCATTACTCTAGCTCCAACACCCTAGCCCAAAGGTTCCTAGAATTTATAAACTCAAATGCTATGGAACAACTTGTTACCACTCCCACAAGAGGGGAAAACATACTGGACCTGATCATCATCAACATGGAGGCTCTATACTCCAGACCGGAAGTGTATCCCTTACTGGTAAGATCAGACCATAAACTAATCTCATTGGATATTCACATCCCAACCCCACCCCCTTCCCAGAAAACCACAGTGAAAAACTTCTCTAAAGCAAATTTCACACTCCTCAAAACCGAGGTGGAATCCTTCAAAGCCCCCAGGCCTGTGGAAAATATGGCCCAGACTGCAGAATACTTTATAAATGCATTCTATGAACACCTTCAGGAATGCATGGATCATGCAATCCCAAATAAAACCAAGACCCAATCCTCCAAAGGCAGGCGTCCTGTCTGGTGGACCCCAGCCATAAACAAACTATACAATAGAAGGAGGAAGCTACTACATGATAGAGCAAAATCCCAAAAAGGGAAGGCATCTCTGATCAGTATTAGCAAAAACCACGGGCACTCATAAAATCATCTAAGGCCAGCTTCGAGAGAAAAATTGCACAGGACACTAAGGATAATCACAAGGCTTTCTTTAGTTCTGTTGGGAACCTGGGTGGGAATTCCCAGATATGCTCAGAATTAGTCCAAAATGACAAAAAAATACACTGAACCCACAGACATTGCCAACATCCTAGCTGATAGGTTCAGCGCAAACTCCCCCCCCCACCAAAAGGGCAAATATCTATCCCAGCAGAGTGCTGCCTCCCTGACATCTCAGATGCTCAGGTAAGAGCCGCCCTCTCCAAAGCAAAAAACACAGCATCAATGGGACCAGACAGTGTCCCGGGCAGTGTCCTACATGAACTCCAAGAAGAGCTAAACCCAAACATAAAACTACTGTTCAATCTCAGCCTTACTACAGGATATGTACCCAAAGAGTGGCGTACAGCAACAGTGGTCCCTCTTCACAAAGGTGGTGCCTCATCGGATCCTGAAAACTATCGCCCCATAAGTCTCACTAGCTTGGTCTGCAAAGCTATGGAAAGGATCATCATGGACCTCATAAATAAAGATATTGGGGACCTACAGACACTGGATCCTACCCAGTTCAGCTTTGTTAAGGGCAGATCCTGCCTCTTAAACCTGGTCGATTTCTTTGAAACAGTCACCAAGGCCATTGACGAGGGGAAGGTGGTCCACAAAGCCTACCTGGACCTCGCAAAAGCCTTCGATACAATACCCCACTCGGGCATCATAGATAAGCTCACCAGCTTAAATATAAACCCCAATGTCATTAGATGGGTTGCAAACTGGCTCAAGGACAGAACCCACATGGTTAGAATTGCTGGAGCCATGTCAGACTCCAAACCAGTTACAAGTGGCATCCTACAAGGCTCAGTCCTGGGACCTGTCTTGTTCGGTATATATTTCTCTGAGGTACAGGCCAACACGGAAGGACTGTGGCTGACCAAGTTCGCAGATGACTGCAAACTAGGTGCCATAATTGACTCTCCAGCCGACACAAGCATCCTACAAAAGGGCCTCATAGAAACAGACAACTGGTGCCAGAGCCATGGCCTCAAGCTAAACGCCAAAAAGTGTATAGTCATCCCCTTTGGCAAAAACAAAGTGGCCACAAATTACCACATAGGTGGTAATCCATTAAGTATGGAAGAAGTAATTAGGGACCTGGGGACCCAAGTTGATAGCAATCTCTCATTTGAAAACCACATGACCAAAGTGGTTAGAAAAACATTCTATATAGCCCACCTAATCATGAAGGGATTCACATCTAGATCGGGGAGGTCATCGTGCCTCTTTACTCATCCCTCATCAGGCCCATAATTGAGTACAATGCCCCTTTTGGGATGTACCTTACCAGACACCTGCAGCAACTGGAAAGACCCCAAAAGTACCTCACCAAGAGGATCAAAGGGCTCAAACAGATGCCATATGCTGCCCGGTTAAAGAAACTCCAGCTCTACTCAGTGGCATACCGCCTGCTCAGAGGCAATCTGTGCCTGACATATAAAGCCATGTCCAAACTGGAATTAATGGACATGCTGCACCTCAGAAAATCCAAATCCCCTCGAGCTACGCGCTCGAGAGACTTGAACCTCAGCACTGAAATAAATAGGACATGCTGGAGGGACAGATTCATAACCCAGAGGCTCCCTTCACTCTGAAATAAAATCCCAGTCCAGGTTAGGCAGAGTCCCTCATTGACTCTCTTCAAGAGGAATCTCGATGAGTGGATAGGAGATCGTAGGTTTACCCCGGGTATCACTTCTGTGTCACTGTTAGACAGAGGCACAGTATACTAACCTTGAAAAAGGGCATAGCAAAATTAATTTAAAATGGGTGGCGAAAGCCAAACACACTCTGGCTAGGCTTATAAATGCCCTAGGGCAGAAAGCCTAGTATGAACCTATGAACCTATGAACAAGTAGTTTAACTATAAATATATATTTAAACCTCCCTGCCTTTCCCAAACCTTGTCCCATCAACTTCTGGTAGTTTTTAGGATCCCCCAAAAGTTAAGTCCTTTACTGTACTGTTTAAATAACCACCAGGTTACAAAGTTCTATTTCTAAATATATCATACAATTTTTCTCCTTTCTGGATAGCTTACCAGACCTTGGGCTTAGTCTCAAAAGATCTGATTGATTATTTTTTTTCTGGTTTTCCTTCTTCTTTGCTCTACCCACTCTGTTCGCCCTGTGGGCTCACTCCACTCCCCTACTCCACCCCCATATCCCACCCACCCCAAGGGCTCCTAGCCTTACAGCACAATAACCCAACCTCCTTTTACATCCACCAATAGCCCTGTTCACCTTGTTAAATAATTAACAGTTCCACCCACACTTTACTACTATAATCCCTTCCTATCTGATAACTGCTCCACTCATTTAACCCCCCCATTTCCTCTGACAAGTATCACCTTGCTTCTAGGACCATACTTGCACCTTGCTATGCATAAACCAGGCATTCCTAAATTTCATCACCTACTTTCCTCTTTCATAATCCTAAACACTCATCTTGTTTCTTACACCCTCACTCTCTTTGAGAACAGAAACTTAACTGAATCTCAGCTAATAGTAAAGCAAACTACTCCTCACTCTGTATATGCCCCACAAACACATAGCAGTATAACATCTTCATCTTCCTACCTCATACCTCAATTCCATAGAACTACACATATCAGGTTTTTCCAAAACAAAAAGCTTTACCCAATTTCTTCCAAACTTTCCAGATACTTACGCAGTCAACAGCAGCTTCTACTCCTATATGGCGACATTCACCCTAACCCAGGCCCAAACAACTACTTCCCTAGTATCCCTCCACTATATCAAGCTAATTCTGTAAATCCTACCACCACACCCAGCTCTCTCCGTGTAGCCCACCTAAATATTCACAGCCTAAACAATAAAATTACCCAACTACATGCCCTGCTGGATCTCCATTCCCTTGATATCTTATGCCTAACTGAAGCCTGGCTTAAGTCAGGAACTAAGGAGAATGATATAATCCCACCTGGTATAACATCCTCAGAACTGACCATCCAATCAAAAAGGGTGGTGGTGTAGCAATACTATACAAAGCTGAATTACTGGTTACCCAACTAGATGCCAAACCGTCCTCACCAAGTAATACCGAAATCTTAATCACCAAGCTACAGCTTAATACAAACAAATCCATTTACATAATCTGCTGTTATACCCCCCCAGGCAATAATATTAATACCCTTGAAAATATACTGAGCTGGCTCTCCACTTCCTTCCCTCAGGAAACTATTCTCCTAGGAGACTTTAATATTGATTGGAATTGCTGAATTTCTCCCAAAACAACCTCTCACATAAACCTTTATGGCTTCAATCAAACCATTACCTCCCCTACTAGAATAAATAAACCCAGCTTCAAACAGAGCACCCTTGAATGGATTTTAGTCAATAGTAATCCCCTGGCTTATACCACTGGCGTTCTACCTGGTGATATCAGCGACCAGTTACCCACTTATATTACCAGACAAAAAAACCCTATCCCCAACCATACAATTTTCAGAACAACCATGAATAAGAAATATTTCAGCCAAACAAACTTCCAAATAGAGCTCAAAGCTTGCAATTGGTCTCCCCTAAAATACTTACCTCTTGAGGAGGCAGTTTCCTACTTCAACAATAAATTCCTGCAAATTCTTAGCCACCATGCCCCCACTTGGTCTATTAAAACCAGAGCAAAACCTGCTCCATGGCTAACCAAAGAGACCAAGCAAAAATGATAAAGAGAAATAGAACATGGACTAAATGGTGTATCACTAAAAACATGTTTGATCACCAAACCTTTAAGCAGCTTAGAAATGAAGCAAAGAGATTAATACTCCTAGATAAGAAAAATTATTACTTGAAATTCCAACACGCTCAACACCAAAACCCTCAGAAATTCTGGTCAGGTATCAACAAATTACTACATCCAGGAAATTCTAAAACACATACTCCTTCCGACCTCACTCAGAGTACACCCAACCAGATAGCAGACACTTTCAACAAATTATTTTCTGACACTGTCACATCCCTAGCCAAGACCTTGTTGCCTGCTGCCACCCAGGAACTTTACTCCCTGACCAATAAACCCCCCACTTTCAAATTGCAACCAGTCTCAACATGTCTCATCCACAACCTACTTATGAAACTTAAACCCTGTACACCCTCAGCTGACCTCCTCCCAGCTGAGTATCTGCAAATTGCAGCTGGAGTACTTGCCTATCCTGTCTCCATTTTAATAAATCAAACCATAACTGAAGGCTTTATCCCATCCCTCTGGAAAGTCTGTCAGATCATTCCTCTACATAACGGGGGTAACTCTAATGAACTGTCTAGCTTCCGTCCCATAGCCCTACTTTCTCCATGAGCTAAAATCATGGAAAGATGCATTCATCAGCAATTGCTCGACCATCTTCTCCAAAACAATCTTCTAGCTGACTGCCAACACGGTTTTAGACCGTATCACAGCACAACTACTGCACTCTTATCATTCACAGACCATATTAATAAAAATCGTAATAACAACTTGCTGTCCTCAGCTCTCTTCTTAGACCTCTCCAAGGCCTTTGATATGGTTAACCATAAACTCTTACTTAACACCCTTAAATCTCTGGCATTACACTCCCAGGCAATCCAGTGGTTTAATTCCTACTTAGAAAATAGACAGCAAGCAGTTCTTTGGGACAATCACATATCCTCTCAGATTCCCATTAAAATTGGAGTCCCACAAGGTTCCATTCTTGGACCACTCCTCTTGTCTATTTTTATTAATGATTTAAATATGTCCCTTCCACAAACCACCTGCATTCAATATGCAGATGACTCAACAGTGATATGTTCAGCACCATCCTGAGCTGAGCTACAGACTACTACCCAAAAAGTATTCACAGCAGCTGAAAACTGGTTCTATCAATACTGTCTCCTTCTTAACCCCCAAAAAACTAAATTATTACTATTCACACCTACACAGAAATCCTCTACTTTTGACATCAATATAACATCTAACAATGGCACAATAATATCTCCTGACTCTATCACCAAACTTCTAGGTGTCACAATAGATCATAATCTTAACTTTGATTCTCATATTAACTTAACCATCAAGTCAGTCATTAGAAAACTTGGATCTCTATATAGGCTTAAATCCTTCCTTACTGCTTCAGCTAGAACTACTATCGCACAAACACACCTGTTCTCTACCCTTTTCTATGCCTCACCAATTTTTACCAACTTATCTAAATCTAATATCAGTAAGCTGGCGACTTCATACGACAGATTTGCCGCAGGAGCTCCTTTTCGCACCCACCGTTGCGTAAATCTTAAACAACTTGGTTGGCTGGAATTACAAAATCAACTGTTGCTACAGCAACTTAGCATCACCCGCAAAATCTATCACCCCATGAATACTACCATACTCTGCACTCTTATTAGCCCTTATAAAAACCTCTCTTCCTTGCGTTCAGCCACCAAGCTCCTAGCAGCCTCCCATAAATCCCACAACAAAGCTGGGGACTGTTTGTTCTCCAACTCT
Source organism: Protopterus annectens (assembly GCF_019279795.1). Taxonomy (NCBI): domain Eukaryota; kingdom Metazoa; phylum Chordata; order Ceratodontiformes; family Protopteridae; genus Protopterus; species Protopterus annectens. The sequence continues at coordinate 1,177,031,263 of NC_056737.1, read as the reverse complement.
ATTGGTCCTAATTGGAACAAGCTTCCAAGCAAACTTACAGCACTGGCCTCCACACCCCTTTTCACGAAGCATCTGAAAATCTTCCTTAATTCCCAATGGCTCTGCCCTTGTACTAACCCTGACTGACACTTTTATTGCCTCCTGTCTCACACCTGTTCTTTTGAGTATAACTCCTACTATTTCTGCTGTTCTACAGTGACAAAAAAAATTCTCAAATAATTAGTGTTAGTCCCCTTATGTAATTGACTTAACAAATGTCTTGTGTATATCAATGCTACATATGTTTCTCTCTCATTTTAGCAATACCTTTGTTTAGGAATTTTCCCCTGATGTATTTTTGTTGGCTGTTCTACTAGCATTGTTTTTTACTACTTTTTTTTACTAATTTTACTATTCCGTTAGTGGAGCTTTTCTCCCCGGGCCTCTACTGAAAATGGACATGCATCCAGCTAGACTAGCCCGGTCAACAAATGTAAATTAAAATAAAATAAATAAATAAAATTCTGATACATTGTACGTACCATGGTTTTGGAATTATTAACGCAGATGTGAACAGGCAATGTTTGACACCTAGGGGTGCAGTAGGAGGTACCTGCAGATGCACCTGGAGGTGCAACTGGTTGTAATGAGTTTTTAAAGTGGCCATTTAATCAGCCTGCTTTTGGGAAAAAACACACACATACCCACACACACAATAAAAAACACAAACAAGGCGAGTACTTGTAGACTCAGCACAGACATGGACATGAGGTCAAGACTGATCCCCAGATACCAGAGATGTGAGACCGAAGTCATAGTAATTGAGTTACTTTGTTGTCACTAAACACTTCTAATGTAAAGTGTTTTATGTTCTAACACAGAAGAGTGATAAGGAGTCTTTTACCACAACTGTCATCCTTTTAGTCTGTCCGCCTATAAGAGAAGGCAAGAGGAACTCTATATAACTGGGATCAAAATTGCAACCCGCAAGGACAGGCAGCCGGGAGTAGTGCTGGGGGACCCTCACATGATTGCAGGTCAGTGCTATTCTGACGAGAGAGAGTAATAAATCTACAGTACTTGTATTGTTCAATGCACCTTTCTACAAAGCTCATTCATATGATAGTCTTATGTTACACCAAATTGTGATCTCCTCATCAATCAGCACGGGACAAACTTCACTCCCCTTACCTACTGACAGTCAGAGCAGTAGAGCAATACAAAATGTATGCTTCTCCTTCAGGAAAGGCACAGATTGGTTTCAATGCTAAATTTCCCATGTTAGAGAGTGTGGTGTATGACCACAGCTTGCTAGTTTACATGGAGTGCTTCCTTCTGTCCCCATATGAAGACCTAGATCAGAGATTTTAGTCCTCTGACCTCCCCATATTTCAGGGAAGGGTCATCAGCTAGAGCTGAACAGAGTCCAGTTTGTGTTTTCATGTCATTTGTGTTCATGGCAGTCTCCCAGGCATTGGATGTGTATGTACTGTTTTGTGATTGCTGGGAATTGTCCTCAAATATGCAGGAGCACACCCATAGGAATTATAGTTTGATGCCTTCTGAAGGCCACTTGTTAGCCTTTCATGACCAGTTCACACCTTCAGAATATGTTGTCCTGAATGTTGGGACACTGTCATCTGACACCTGATACTCACCTCCTTTTCACGTCTCACCTTGTACTTCATACTAAACTGTCCCACTCCTTTCAGAAGTTAGAAGTTAAGTTCTGTCTCATCAGTATGTCGATGAGAAGGATATTCTGATGATTCTCAGCTCTATCTGTCAGAAGCAATTAAAGATAGTGACACCTTATGGTTCTGCAGCCCCCTCCCAATGACATCTTCTCTGGGGAGACTCTCATGTTTATGACACCAAAAATGGCCTGGCATGCTGCTCTTCTGCTTTTTTTATACAAGAGGTGTAAAAGCACCTGGGGAAGAAAGCTGAGGAAGCTTAGATCATCACCTCATAGAACTTATTGATAAGGATTCCATATTTTGCTACTTGAAAGCATCCGATTTCAGCCCATCTGTTCCCGAGAAGGTGGATACTGCCTCCAAACGCTCAGCAGAATGAATAGACATTAAGAGTAAACATTCAAGGGCAGATTTATGTGTCATGTATGTAGTCATATTGAAGAAATCAACTTTCACATGGTCATATATGAAAACTTGATAGTTGGAATATTGCTGTTTATTTTAACTCAGACATTGCACATATTTATGGAAGTGATCTACTTTCTCCAGCACAGTGTTGCATGACGTCAGAGTTAGAATAACTAAGTTACCTTTTTTGTTAACTAGGAAGCCTGTTGGGTGTAACTGCCCCTTTTTAGCAATAAATTGCAAACACTATCTGGTTAAATGACTTTTGTAGAGAAACATTGTAAGTGAAAATGAACAGAATCAAATCCAGGACTAGAGGATGAAACTCATTATCAGAGTAAAGCTGTAATACTTTGAGCTAACCTGCCAGAACTGGTTAAGTTGGGGATGTTGTGAGGCTAGTCCTGTGCAAACCCCCCCCCCCAAAAAAACATTATTTATTTATTTGTCTTTGCTGGGAAAATTCTGACTGGGCAAAACCCATTTTCAGTGGAGGCCAGGGGAGAAAAGTTCCACATTTAAGTTACACACGATGTACATTTATAATTGCAGGGTAAAAACATGTACCTTATACATTTTGTTATAATGTATCTGTCTTTGGAGCTTTTCTCCCCGGGCCTCTACTGAAAATGGACATATATCCAGTTAGACTAGCCCGGTCAACAAATGTAAAATAAATAAAATAAATAAATGTATGTGTGAGCTTATTTACATGATTTTTAAACATTTGTATATATTTTTTACATTAACATAACATTTTAACGCACAAAAAAGAGGGAAATTTAACATACATTGGATAATTATTGAATAGCGAAATACACTGTAACAATTAATATATTTATAGCACGATGGCTGCAAAAGATCAAACTAGGATGTTTTTGTGTTTAGTAATAATTTACAGACTGACAAGTAGGACGTAGCTTAATGATAAGACAGAGATGACAAGAGAAGTTATGGGAATGATCAGGATGATAAACGGACAGAGGAGGACTTGTAGTTAGTGGTGGGGGTGAGAGGAGGAGGAAGAGTGAGAGTTTAGGAAATAAGTGCCATACGAGGAAGAGCAATAAGGTACAAAAGGATTGGGAAGCAAAGTGTCTGTTAGAGTTGGAGAAAAGTAAGCCGAGTAAAGCTAGCCAGGTGATCAAGAAGAACAGAGCCATCTTTTGGCATAGGTGCTGTTTAAGCAAAGTTTTCAAAGTTTTCTATCTGTTTTAACTGCGTTGCGATTTCATTCCAGAGTTTTGACACTTACTGAGAGTATAGAGAGTCTCCAGCAGTGTGGTATGTCTTACTGATACAAAGTAAGAGCTTATTGCCAGAGTGAAGATCTCTAGTGGGTGAATATTAAAGCAGAGTCTTTTGTAACACTGGACATTTGTCTAAACAGTACAAGAGGTTGAGGGCAATGATTAGTTGTGAGTATGTCAACTGGTTTGGGAGTTCAAGCTAGTTTAATCATTGTAATGCAAGACAGTGGTGTGTTTTATAAGGTTGGTTGGTTGCAAACTTATCTATTTTGTAGTGGCAGGATTTTAGATTTTTTTTAGTTGCTTGCTTTGGTAGCAGTTGAGCTTTCATCCTGAATTATGTAAATGCTAACCTCTTAATAGTAGATTATATAAATGTGAAAGGGCAAATTCTTGTATGACCTCTTGAGTTCAGCAAAGGACCTAGTACCCACAGACCTTTCCACATTGACACTTGACGAAGTCCAAGGCTTTGAAAAGGGTGGACTAGAAAGTTTATCTTCTGCCACCCCAGTTCCACTCTTCCCTTGTGGGTGACACTTTTCCTTGAATCTGTGATTGAGGTGACTTTGGAAATGACAATACATCTGGTTTAGATAGTGGCTTTTGCAAAGAGAACTATAATTTTAGGCTCTACTGATGCTGTGGCTCTACTGATGCTGTGGCTCTACTGACACTGTGGCTCTACTGATGCTGTGGACAGGGCAGCAAAGTCATGCCATACTCAGGACCTCATCATTCACTGAATGTCTTAAATAGGTCACCCTGGATGCCATTGTTGGGGGAGGTCTCCCTTTGACAGGCTTCCAAGCACCTAATCAAAGACTGCTAAACAGAAAACAGACATTGAGTACTGCATGTGGTCCCTGTGGCACATTGAGTACTGCATATGGTCTCTGTGGCACACTGAGTGCTTCATATGGTCTCTGTGGCACATTGAGTACTGCATATGGTCTCTGTGGCACATTGAGTACTGCTTATGGTTTCTGTGGCACACTGAGTACTGCATATGTCTCTGTGGTACATTGAGTGCTGCATATGGTCTCTGTGGCACATTGAGTGCTGCATATGGTCTCTGTGACACATTGAGTGCTGCATATGGTCTCTGTGGCACATTGAGTACCGCATATGGTCCCTGTGGCATCTCTTCCTTCTTTGTGTCCTTCTAGGCCTTTCCAATACCTGAAGAAGAAGCCCAGTTATAGGACTAGGACATCCCATCAGAGAAAGACAGTGCTTCTCTTCTCTCCTTCCACTGTTTCCCAGATGAGGATTCTACTAGTGGCACATTGAGTGCTGCATATGGTCCCTGTGGCAATTATACCATGAACTGCTTCAGAAGACTGACCATTGCAAATCAGTTCTTTGACTTTGTGCAGCAATGGAGAGCCATCACCCTGGACTGGTGGGGTCTAGGTGAGGTCATAGTGTGTCACAGCTCAAACTTTTGTTTCCTCAAATAAAATGAGTTCTGGTCAGGGACTGAGTGGTCCCTGCAAAGCTCAAGAAAAGGCATCTATACCTTGGTGTATAAAGTTGCAGGACCTAGTCCTCTTTAGGAGGAAGGCAGCAAACTCTAGTCTTATCTTTTCTTAGTTCTAAATGAGCAGAAGGTTTCTTTCTCATTTTTAACCTCAGTGGCTTCAACTTGTACATCTGGATTCTAATCCTCCTGGGTGTCATACCTTGTTGCAAGAAGGTGCCTGTCTCATATCATTGTACATGGGGTGGCGGTGCCATTTGACTGCACATCATAGGTTCATAGGTTGGTTCATAGGTTGGTACTAGGCTATCAGCCCTAGGGCCTATACAAGCCTAGCCATAACAATTCCCTGGCTATTTCTTCCCACATTATTTACTTTCCTGGACCCCTGTCTAGCAGGGCGACTGACGTGATCCCTGGGGTGAATTTCCTTTCTCCCATCCAATCGTCAAGGTTCCTCTTGAAGAGGTCCAAAGAGGCACTCTGCTTGACATGTATGGGCAATCTATTCCAGAGTCTGGGGAGTCTCTGGGTCAGGAACCTATCCCTCCAGCATGTTTTGTTTATTGTGATGACAAGGTTTAGATCCCTGGAGCGTGTAGCTCTGAGGGATTGGGATTTCTTTAAGTGTAGCATGTCCAACAGCTCTGGGTTTGACATGGCATTGTATGTTAAGCAGAGATCGCCTCTGAGTAGACGATATGCAACAGAGTATAGCTGGAGTTTTTTAAGGCGGTCAGCGTAGGGCATCTGCTTTAGGCCTGTGATTCTTTTAGTGAGGTATTTCTGAGGCCTTTCCAGTTGTTGCAGATGTCCTGAGAGGTACATACAAAATGGGGCGTTGTATTCTATAATGGGTCTAATGAGGGATGAGTACAGTGGGACAATGACCTCCTTTTTTCTGGATGAAAAGCCCTTCTTGATGAGGTGTGCCACATAGAAGGATTTCCTGATTGTTGTGGCGATGTGGTTATCGAAGGTGAGACCACTGTCCACCTGTGTCCCTAAGTCTCTTATCACACTTTCTGTGTTTAGTGTACTGCCACCTATATGGTAATTCATGGATACATGTTTTTTCCCAAAGGGGATAACAATACATTTCTTGGCATTGAGCTTGAGCCCATGGCTCTGGCACCAAGCATCTGTTTCTGTAAGGCCCTTTTGTAGAGTATCCACATCATTTGGGGATTCAATAATGGCTCCCAGTTTGCAGTCATCTGCAAACTTTGTTAGCCAGAGTCCCTTAGTGTTGACCTGTACTTCAGAGAAGTAGATGCCAAACAAGAGCGGCCCCAGGACTGAACCCTGAGGTACTCCACTTGTCACTTGTCTGGAGCTGGATTTGGAGTCGGCTACTTTTACAGTGTGGGTTCTATCAGTAAGCCATTTAGCAACCCATTGGGTGACATAGGGATTAATGCCCAACTTAGTAAGTTTATCTATGATTCCAGAGTGGGGATGGTGTCAAAGGCCTTGGCAAGGTCTAGATAGGCTGTGTGGACCACCTTACCCTTGTCCATGGCTCTGGAGACTGATTCAAAGAAGTCAATCAGGTTCAGGAGACAAGATCGGCCCTTCACAAACCCAAACTGGGTGGGGTCCAGTGTTTGAAGGTTGCCAATGTCTTTGTTTATAAGTTCCATGATAATACGCTCCATGGCCTTGCAGATAAGGCTTGTCAGACTGATGGGACGGTAGTTTCCGGGATCCAAGGTGGATCGACCCTTGTGGATTGGGATAACTGTAGCTCTGCCCCACTCAGTGGGCACGAAACCTGAGGTGAGGCTATGATTAAACATGACACTTAGGTGAGGTGCCAGTTCATATTGTAGTTCATGTAGTACACAGCCCGGGATGTCATCTGGTCCCATGGATGCTGTATTCTTGGCTTTAGAGAGTGCGTTTTGTACCTGTGTGGCCGTTATTACTGGAATTTGGCAATCTTACGGTATTGAGATGGGCCATTTAGGGGGTGAGAGGGGGGTGAAGTTGGCACTGAATCAATCTGCCAGGATATTGGCAATATCCTTTGGATCAGTATATTTAATGCCATTCTGTTTTAGCTCAGCGCAGATCTGAGCATTGCCATTTAGATTCTTGACATAGTTATAGAATGCTTTGTTGTTGTCTTTGGAATCTTTGGCAATTTTATTTTCGTAACTAGCTTTGGAGGATTTTATGAGGCATCTCAGTTTCTTACTGAGGCCAGTAAGGGAGTTTTTGCATCCTGGGATTTTCCTCTTTTCTGCAAAAGTTTCTTCCTTTTGTTGTAAAGTTTGTTTATGGCAGGGGACCACCAGATTGGCTTCCTTTTTTTGGATGAGAGCATTTTGGTTCTATTTGGGATGGCACGATTCATGCATGAGTGGATGTGCTCGTACAGTGCCTTAGTGTAGGATTCAGCAGTTGAACTTTCAGTTCCCGTCTACATGGGTGTTATGAAGTTTGTCACTTCTGACTTGAGTAGCATGAAGTTGGCTTTGGAGAAGATTTTATGGTGGTTTCTTTACTGGGGGTGGGGTGGTATGTGGATGTTAAGGGTGATTAGCTTATGGTCAGACCTCACTAATGAGGGGGTGACCATAGGTATGGAGCATTGATTTCCCATGTTGGTAATGACCAGGTCTAGGATATTGGAGCCCATGGTGGGACTATGGATTAGTTGATCCAGGGCATTAGAATTTATGAATTCCAAGAACCGTTGTGCAAAGGTGTTGGGACATGAGTAGTTTTCCCAGTTAATGGCAGGGTAGTTAAAATCACCCAGTATTAGGGTGTTTGGTTCCATCTTAATATTTTCCAGTATGTTTAGAAAGGTGTAGTGAGAATCTTGGGGTATGGTGGGGGATCTGTAGCAAGCTACAATTTGGATTGCAGTCTTACCTAGTGTTAGTTGCACTTGGAGAATTTCAGACACATTGTGTTGACCAGCTAGCCTGGTGGTGTGAATATCCTTGGTGAATATTGACACTCCTCCACCTTTAGTGTTTCGGTCCTGGTTTGGTGGCCGAAAAGTGTGGTAAGAGTTGTAGCCTGGTATTGCAGGGGTGCTCTCTGGAGCCTTGAACCAGGTCTCCGTTACTGCACAGATATCGATGTTCTCCATTTTTAGGAGTGCCTCGAGAGAGTGCATTTTGAGTTTTAGACTTCTAGCATTGAGTAGCATTACCTTCAGATTTTGCATGCTTGTACCTGTTACGGTGGTGGTTTTTTCCTTTGACGTTTGCCTACAAAAGGCACTATAGGGGTGGCAAGTGCCTTAGCCAGTAACCTGAATCCCAGGGCGACAGGTGCAGACCATCTCTGGCAAAGCATCGTGGTCTGTCAATCATGTCATCCCAGGCAGACAGATACTGGATCCCCTTTGAATGACACCATAAGCTTAGCCAATTGTTGAAGTCAATCATTTTATCCTTATATTGTGGTATCATTCTGGGCGAAGGCAGGATGCTACTCAGGGCTAGGGTCATACCTGCCTGGGCCACATGATCCGAGAGCTCTTCCATGTCTCTTTTCATGTAGTCCAGGGAGGTACGTTTCAAGTCATTTACTCCAACATGGACAATGACGGAGTCATATTGTACTTGTTGTGGAGTGACTTGAGTGCATGCGTTATGTGGCGGATCCTGGCACCTGACAGGCAGCTGACTGTAATTTTCTCCTTATTCAACCTGGTGAGAGGGACATCAGTGTGCCGGACTATAGAGTCACCTATGACTAAAGTGTTAGGTACATTGTCTTGCCTTAGGGGCTGTTGCTGGGTGGCACACTGGTGTTGTGAACTATGTGACACATTGGTTGTGATTGGTGTTTGTTTGCGTTTCAGCTTCAGAGGTCTTTGTTGCTTGGGCAGGTTACAGTTAAGGGCCTCTGCATATGTGGATTTAGTGTTGCTATATGTGGGTGTTGGTGGTGTGGGTTTAGAAGGGCTATGTGTTGCTTGAGATGTAGTGTGGGTGTTAACCTTCTCCTCTTGACTGTTTAGCACAATCTTGTGTGGAGAGAGCATTTCTGAAGTTCACACACCACATGCCTTTTGGCTCAATCTAAGTTAGCTTCACTTTCAGTATGAATGTAATTTTGTCTGTCATCTGCACCAGGAGTATTTAGTGTTTCCAAAGGAACTTATTGTGTCCCTTTAACTGGATGTATGTGGTTTCTAGAGGCAGTCAAGTAATTCCCTGTTAGTGGCCTGTACGTAGGCCCTAAATGGCTACAGATTCTAGAAGTTTCCATAAACTGGGAGAAGTAATCTGCAACCTCATCTCAGTGGGTTGCCTTCATTCTCATAGAATTGGAGATCATCCACTACTGGTTATTCCTGCCTGCAGAGGAGGTCCAGAATGTTACAACCTGGTAGCCTGAGTGGTGATGTAGTAGAGTGCAAAGTTAGCTTCAGACCTTCTTATCCCTCTTGGGCCTATGTATATCTAAGAAATGTTCCTTTATCTTAACCTTTAGGTTTCTCTTGGTTTGTTTATAGGTTCATAGGTTCATAGAAGGTTACTAGGTTAAATGCCCTAGAGCCCCTAGAAGCATAGCCATAGTTATCCCGAGTTGCCCCAATTGTCAGTATCTAGGTAAGTGAAGTTCACAGAAGTAAAAGTCTATTGTAGTTAATACTGATTTCCTGTGTCCAGGAGGGACATGGACACTACCCCAGGAGTGAAGATTCATATTATATAAAGATTTAGTCTTCATTTCCTGGCCAAACAGTACCCATTAATCTGACACATAAGAAATTAGGTTATTTTGTAGTATACAGTAAGTTCAAGTAAAGGTATTTACTTTGTGTTAGGAAACCACAAATATGTTTTGCGTGCTTATTCCATAGTTTGTGAAAAAATCAACATACATTTTGCAAAAAGGTTCCAATATTGGTAAATTACAGGTAGACATATGAAAGCATTCATTTGTGTTGAGTGTGGTAACCAACAAGAACTGGCAATTGCATCAAACTAATGGTAACTAGTATATTATAACTGTATGTGAATTTTCACAAAAATATTTCTGAAATTACAGATTATATTTAAAGGCAGATTTCAAATTCATATTTTCCTGCATGGCTTTCTTAATGTTTTATCTGTAATTCTCAAATAATTTTGAGGAAAATATGAATAAAAATAACTATTTATTTATTTATTTATTTATTATTTATTTATTTGACATTTGTTGGCCGGGATAGTCCAACTGACCTTGCACCCTTTTTCAGTGGAGGTCCAGGGAGAAAAGCCCCACAGTGCAAATTATCCAATGAAAAATTCACAGCACAAAATTATGCAAGTACATATTTCACAGTACAAGTTATGCAAGTAAAAACGTAATGGGTAAAGCAAAATATAATATGCACAGGAATAAGTAATTACAAAAAAGATTGACCAATTGCAGTCCAAGTAAGAGATTTCAGCAACTGAGGCATTTCAAATAAGTAGAGAGCATTGAGGAGGTAGAAATGCAGAATTGTTATTGGTGGACTAGTGTGGGAATCATAGCAGTTAGTTTGACAAATTACAGTCTGAGGGGAAACAAGAGGGAAGGAAATTAGTGTCAGATTACTGGGGGCAGGAATTGGGAGAGGTATAGATACTTTTATACCCCAAGCAGACTCCTAAGAATTTCTCCTCAGGTAGATGACACGTCAGAGGTGTGATGGGAAGAGAGAGTACTTGGGAGGATATGTTCTTGGATAAGTTTAACTCTGGTGGCTGACAAAAAAAGCAATTACTAGAAAATGGAAATCAAAATCTAAACCAACTTTACTTAAAGTAGTGAATACAGTAACAGAACAGAAGAACATGAAGTAGAATCTTTAGAAAAGGGTAGGAACAAATAACATGGAATAAATGGGAATTGTGGGAACACTGCATGCACAAAAATATTTTGGAGGAGGACTGAGGTTTAAGAGAAGGCAGGAGTTTTTTTTTTTTTTTTTTTGTAGTTTGTTAATCAGGAAAGTGTATTGGGCAAAAATGAGCCCATTTTCAATGGAGGCAGGGGGAGAAAAGCTCCATATGCAATTACTACAAAGCTAATATCAACAAAGTTAAGTACAATACAGTTTTCAAAACTACTAAAAACACAATAATATAGAAGATAAAAAATAAAATTTCAGCAAGGTGTAATAAAGCAATGAATGAAATTAAAACAACTATTTTGTAGTACATAAGTATAGTTTGGAGTGCAGGCATGTATGCACTCACTTTCATGAGGTGAGAGGTAGGATGAATTAGCAAGAGAGTAGAACAATGAGAGGTGAATAGGCTGAGTTATGAGAATGGAAAAAGGGAGAGGGAGTGGAAATTAAATAAAGGGAGTCACTAGGGTGAGTTATGATAAAGGAAAAAGGGAGAGGGAATGGAAATGAAATGAATGCGTCACTAGGGTGAGTTATAAGGAAGGAAAAAGTGAGAGGAAGTGGAAATGAAATGAAGGGAGTCACTAGAGTGAGTTATTAGAAAAGATAAAAGGGCGAGTGAGTGGAAATGACATGAAGGGAGTCACTAGGGTAAGTTATGAGAAAGGAAAAAGGGAGGAGGAGTGGAAATGAAATGAATGGAGTCACCAGGGTGAGTTATTAGGATGGAAAAAGTGAGAGGAAGTGGAAATGAAGGGAGTGACTAGGGTGAGTTATGAAAAAGGAAAAAGGGAGAGGGAGTGGAAATGAAGTGAGTCACTAGGGTGAGTTATGAGAAAGAAAAAAAATGAGAGAGAGTGGAAGTGAAATGAAGGGAGTCACTAGGCTGAGTTATGAGAAAGGAAAAAGTGAGAGGGAGTGGAAATGAAATGAAGGGAGTCACTAGGGTGAGTTATGAGAAAGGAAAACGGGAGACGGAGTGGAAATGAAATGAAGGCAGTCACTATGGTGAGTTATCAGGAAGGAAAAAGTGAGAGGGATTGGAAATGAAATGAAGGGAGTCACTTGGGTGAGTTATGAGAAAGGAAAAAGGGAGAGAGTGGAAATGAAATGAAGGGAGTCACTATGGTGAGGTATGAGAAAAGAAAAAGGGAGCAGGTGTGGAAATAAAAGGAGTCACTCGGGTGAGTTATGAGAAAGGAAAAAGGGAGAGGGAGTGGAAATGAAATGAAACGAGTCACTAGGGTGAGTTATGAGAAAAGAAAAAGGGAGAGGGAGTGGAAATGAAATGGAGTCACTAGGGTGAGTTATGAGAAAGGAAAAAGGGAGAGGGAGTGGAAATGAAATGAAGGGAGTCACTACGGTGAGGTATGAGAAAGGAAAAAGGGAGCAGGTGTGGAAATGAAGGGAGTCACTAGGGTGAGTTATGAGAAAGGAAAAAGGGAGAGAGAGTTGGAATTAAATGAAGGGAGTGACTAGGCTGAGTTATAAGAAAGGAAAAAGTGAGAGGGAGTGGAAATGAATGGAGTGACTAGGGTGAGTTATGAGAAAGGAAAAAGGGAGAGGGAGTGGAAATGAAATGAAGGGAGTCACTAGGGTGAGTTATAAGGAAGGAAAAAGTGAGAGGGAGTGGAAATGAATGGAGTGACTAGGGTGAGTTATGAGAAAGAAAAAGGGAGAGGGAGTGGAAATGAAATGAAGGGAGTCACTATGGTGAGGTATGAGAAAAGAAAAAGTGAGCAGGTGTGGAAATAAAGGGAGTCACTCAGGTGAGTTATGAGAAAGGAAAAAGGAAGAGGGAGTGGAAATGAAATGAAGGAAGTCACTAGGGTGAGTTATGAGAAAGGAAAAAGGAGAGGGAGTGGAAATGAAATGAAAAGAGTCACTAGGGTGAGTTATGAGAAAGGAAAAAGGGAGATGGAGTGGAAATGAAATGAAGGGAGTCACTAGGCTGAGTTACGAGAAAGGAAAAAGGGAGAGGGATTGGAAATGAAATGAAGGGAGTCACTAGGGTGAGTTATGAGAAAGGAAAAAGGGAGAGGGAGTGGAAATGAAATGAAGGGAGTCACTATGGTGAGGTATGAGAAAAGAAAAAGGGAGCAGGTGTGGAAATAAAGGGAGTCACTCGGGTGAGTTATGAGAAAGGAAAAAGGGAGCGGGAGTGGAAATGAAATTAAGTAAGTAACTAGGGTGAGTTATTAGAAAACAGGAGAGGGAGTGGAAATGAAATGAAGGGAGTCACTAGGGTGAGTTATGAGAAAGGAAAAAGGGAGAGGGAGTGGAAATTAAGTGAGTCACTACGGTGAGGTATGAGAAAGGAAAAAGGGAGAGGAAATGGAAATGAAGGGAGTCACTAGGGTGAGTTTTGAAAAAGGAAAAAGGGAGTGGAAATTAAATGAAGGGAGTCACTAGAGTGAGGTATGAGAAAGGAAAAAGAGAGCAGGAGTGGAAATGAAGGGAGTCACTAGGGTGAGTTTTGAGAAAGGAAAAAGGGAGTGGGAGTGGAAATTAAATGAAGGGAGTCACTGGGCTGAGTTATGAGAAAGGAAAAAGGGAGAGGGAGTGGAAATTAAATGAAAGGAGTCACTAGGGTGAGTTATGAGAAAGGAAAAAGGGAGAAGGAGTGGAAATGAAATGAAGGGAGTCACTATGGTGAGATATGAGAAAGGAAAAGGGAGAGGGAGTGGAAATGAAATGAATGGAGTCACTAGGGTGAGTTATAAGGAAGGAAAAAGTGAGAGGGAGTGGAAATGAAATGAGAGGAGTCACTAGGGTGAGTTATGAGAAAGGAAAAAGGGAGAGGGAGTGGAAATGAAATTAAGGGAGTCACTACGGTGAGTTATAAGGGAGGAAAAAGGGAGAGGGAGTGGAAATGAAATGAAGGGAGTCACTAGGGTGAGTTATAAGGAAGGAAAAAGTGAGAGGGCGTGGTCCTGTTGAGTCTTCCTGGCTACAGAGAAATGAAAAAAAGCGACTGCTTTCCTGATTAAGTATCCTGCTGTTTTTTATATTTGTTTTACCTTCTACTGCTTACCTAGAGCAAGCTTTAACTGTTTTCATAGTTATTTACTGCATTTTTTATTATCTGCACTTAAAAGTACATTTTAGTCGAAATTAGTCTAATTCAAGTCGAAAAGTGTTTGTTTGCTGTTTAATTTAATTGTTTGGCTGCCCACTAAAGTGTGCTAGCCTGTACTACTGACTTATTGCCTTTTCCTGCATTTAGTGCGGAGTTGCCACTAGAGCACCATCGGGCAGCGCCGGTTAAACAAGGTTAAAGTATTTCTGTAAAGTCTGCTCTTCATTTTTTCCCTTAGAACTGCTCTACTTGTAATCTAAACAGTCTATTCTCTATCTGTAAAGCTCAGCACTTGCTCCTAAAGCATTTTTAGTCCGGTAAAGGACTTTTATATTCTACCAAGTACTTCACTAGCTTAAAATCCCTTGAGTACCCACTTCCTATAGCTCCTTTCTGACTCAGTTACACAGCAAACTTTTCATTTCTTCTAGCATGTCAAAGGGTCAGTTGCTAGCGCCCTCCTCTCCTGCTCAGCTGGTGAATCTAGAATATTGAGGCAATGTGACAATTGCCTCATGCACGCCGACAACCCTCTCCTCCTCCTCCCACAAAACACAAATACATGCGAGATGCAACTATATAGCCAAACTGGAGGCTGAGCTCTCTCAACTCAGGACTGGCAAAACCAGACAGGAGGAGAAGGTAACCACACACACCATAAACCCAGTCTCACATAGAACTATCACAACTACAAATCAAACACATAAACACACAAAGACATACTGGAGGCACTGATCAAAAATCTACCAAAACAGCAGAGGCCTCCAAAGCAGACACCCAAACAACTGCCACCTCATGACATAACACAAGCAACACATAGATCACAAAGTCAGTGTGCAAATCAGTCACAGCCCTTAAGGCCAAACACAATGTCAGACACACTTGTCATAGGTGACTCCATAGTCAGACACACTGACGTTCCACTCACCAGACTGAACAAGGAGAGGGTCACAGTAAGCTGCCTGTCGGGCGCTAGAATCCACCACATAACACAAGCACTCAGGTCACTCCACAGCAAGTACAAGTATGACTCAGTCATTGTCCATGCCGGTGTGAATGACCTGAGACGTACCTCCCTGGACTACATGAAAAGAGACATATGACCCTGACCCTAAGCAGTATCCTATCTTCACCAAGAATGATGCCACAATACAGAAACAAAATGATCAGTTTTAATAATTGGCTTAATTTCTGGTGTCATTCTAAGGGGATCCAATGTCAGTCTGCCTGGAATGACATGCTTGACAAGCCACGCTGCTTCGCAAGGGACAGCTTGCACCTGTCACCCCTGGGTTTCTGGATATTGGCAAAGGCTCTTGCCACCCCCATAGTGCCTTTTTTAGACGAGGCTCAAATTCTAAACCCACCGCCCTAGAAAACAATAATGGAAAAAAACTAAGGGTAATGCTGCTCAATGCTAGTAGTCTAAATTCAAGATGCACGCCTCAAGCCCTCCTCAGTATGGAGAACATCGATGTCTGTGCTGTGACTGAAACCTGGTTCAAGGCCCTGAGAGCACCCCCGCACTATCAGGTTTTACTCATATCATGCGTTCCGCCCCAAAACCCGGACCGTACCACAAAAGGAGGGGGTGTATCCATATTCATCAAGGATACCCACACCTCCAGGCTGGTGGCAACTCATGAAGCATCAGAGACCATTCAGGTGCAATTAACCATATGCAAAACTGCTCTACAGTTTGTAGCATGTTACAGGCCACCCTCTCAAACTCAGGAACCCCACACAGCCTTCCTGAAGACACTGGAGAGTATAAATGTCTCTCCAAACACCATCATATTGGGTGACTTCAACTACCCAAACATAGACTGGGAACATTACTCAAGCTCCAATACCCTAGCCCAAAGGTTCCTGGAGTTCATAAACTCAAATGCTATGGAACAACTTGTCACCATTCCCACAAGAGGTGAAAATATACTAGACCTGATCATCACAAACATGGGGACAAAATGCTCCACACCGGAAGTATATCCCTCATTGGTGTGATCAGACCATAAACTAATCTCACTGGTGATCCACATCCCGCCCCCACCCCAACAAAAAGACCACAGTGAAGAACTTCTCAAAGCCAACTTCACACTTCTTAAGACTGGTGTGGTATCCTTCAAGGCCCCTGAGCCATTGGAAACCACAACCCACGCTGCTGAATCCCTTACAAATGCTTTCTACGAGCACCTCCAGGATTGCATGGATCAAGCAATCTCAAATAAAATCAAGACCCTTTCCACCAAAGGCAAGCGCCCAATCTGGTGGACCCCAGCCATAAACAAACTTTACAACAAGAGGAGAAAGCTACTACAAGATAGAGCAAAATCCCTAAAAGGGAAGACATCTCTGAACAATACTAGTAAAAAACTACGATCACTCATAAAATCATCCAAGGCCAACTTTGAGAGAAAAATCGCCAAGGACTCAAAAGACAATCATAAGGCCTCCCAGATATGCTCAGAATTAGTCCAAAATGATACAAAAAATCACTGAACCCACAGACATTGCAAACATACTGGTAGACAGGTTCAGTGAAAATTTCTCCCCTCCCTCTCCCCCAAAAGGAGAAATATCTATCCCAGCAGAGTGTAGTCTCCCAATCATCTCAAATGCCCAGGTGAGAGCTGCTCTCTCTAAAGCTAAAAACACAGCATCAATGGGACCGGATGGTGTCCCTGGCTGTGTGCTACACGAACTCAATGAGGAACTAAACCCACACATAAGGCTGCTGTTTAATCTTAGCCTTACCACAGGATACGTACCCAAAGAGTGGCGTACGGCAACTGTGGTCCCACTCCACAAAGGCGGTGCTTCTACGGACCCTGGTAATTACTGCCCCATAAGCTTAACAAGCCTGGTCTGCAAAGCTATGGAGAGGATCATAATGGAACTCATAAATAAAGACATAGGGGACCTACAGACATTGATCCTACCCAAGGCTTTGTCAAGGGCAGATTATGCCTCTTGAACTTGGTCGACTTTTTTGAAACAGTCACCAAGGCCATTGATGAGGGTAAGGCAGTTCACACAGCCTACCTTGACCTTGCAAAAGCTTTCGACACAATACCACACTCGAGTATCATAGAAAAGCTCACCAGCTTAAATGTAAACCCATATGTCACAAGATGGGTTGCAAACTGGCTCAAGGACAGAACCCACAGGGTTAGAGTTGCTGGTGCCATGTCAGACTCCAAGCCAGTCACAAGCAGTGTCCCACAGGGCTCAGTCCTGGGCCCCCTCTTGTTCAGCATCTACTTTTCAGAAGTGCAGGCAAACAGAGGAGGATTGTGGCTGACAAAGTTTGCAGATGACTGCAAACTGGGCACCATAGTTGAAAATCCATGAGACACAGATATCCTTCAGAGAGGTCTCATAGAAACGGATAACTGGTGCCAGAGCCATGGCCTTAAGCTAAATGCCAAAAAATGTATAGTCATACCCTTTGGTACAAACAAGGTAACCCCAAGTTACCACATAGGTGGCAATCCATTAAGCACAGAAGAGGTTATCAGGGACCTGGGGACCCAAGTTGACAGTAACCTTTCTTTTGACACTCACATTGCCAAAGTGGTTAGGAGGACCTTCTACATTGCCCACCTGATTATGAAGGGATTCACATCCAGATCAAGGGAGGTCATTGTTCCCCTGTACTCTTCACTTATCAGACAAATGATTGAGTACAATTCCCCATTTGGAATGTATCTTACCCGACACCTGCAGCAATTAGAAAGACACCAAAAGGATAAAGGGGCTCAAAAATATGCCATATGCTGCCCGACTGAAGAAACTCCAGCTCTATTCAGTCGCATACCGTCTGCTCAGAGGTGACCTGTGCCTGACATACAAGGCCATGTCCAACCTGGAATTAATGGACATGCTCCACCTCAAAAAATCCAAATCCACCAGAGCCACAAGAGTAAGAGACTTAAACCTCAACACGGATATAAATAGGACATGCTGGAGGGACAGATTCATCACCCAGAGACTCCCTATGCTGTGGAACAGAATCCCGGTCCATGTGAGACAGAGCACCTCACTGGCTCTGTTCAAGAGGAATCTTGACCAGTGGATGGGAGATCATAGGTTTACCCCGGGGATCATCTCTGTATCACTGCTGGACAAAGGCACGGCAAACTAATGGGTATAGTATTCTTCAACCTAAGGGGTGGTAAAAGCCACACAACTCTGGCTAGGCTTATAAATGCCCTAGGGCAGATAGCCTTGTATGAACCTATGAACCTATGAAATGAATGGAGTGACTAGGGTGAGTTATGAGAAAGGAAAAAAGGAGAGGGAGTGAAATGAAATGAAGGGAGTCACTAGGGTGAGTTATAAGAAAGGAAAAAGTGAGAGGGAGTGGAAATGAAATGAAGGGAGTCACTAGGGTGAGTTATGAGAAAGGAAAAAGGGAGGGGGATTGGAAATGGAATAATGGGAGTCACTAGGATGAGTTATGAGAAAGGAAAACGGGAGAGGGAGTGGAAATGCAATGAAGGGA
>NC_056737.1:1176998372-1177012506 GCF_019279795.1 Protopterus annectens | reverse complement strand
TCTTTACTCATCCCTCATCAGGCCCATAATTGAGTACAATGCCCCTTTTGGGATGTACCTTACCAGACACCTGCAGCAACTGGAAAGACCCCAAAAGTACATCACCAAGAGGATCAAAGGGCTCAAACAGATGCCATATGCTGCCCGGTTAAAGAAACTCCAGCTCTACTCAGTGGCATACCGCCTGCTCAGAGGCAATCTGTGCCTGACGTATAAAGCCATGTCCAACCCGGAATTAATGGACATACTGCACCTCAGAAAATCCAAATCCCATCAAGCTACGCACTCGAGAGACTTGGACCTCAGCACTGAAATAAATAGGACATGCTGGAGGGACAGATTCATAACCCAGAAGCTCCCTTCACTCTGGAATAAAATCCCAGTCCAGGTTAGGCAGAGTCCCTCATTGACTCTCTTCAAGAGGAATCTTGATGAGTGGATGGGGGATCATAGGTTTACCCCGGTTATCACTTCTGTGTCACTGTTAGACAGAGGCACAGTATACTAACCTCGAAAAAGGGCATAGCAAAATTAATTTAAAATGGGTGGCGAAAGCCAAACACACTCTGGCTAGGCTTATAAATGCCCTAGGGCAGATAGCCTAGTATGAACCTATGAATCTATAAACTCCCACATCTGGCATTTGTCACAGCTGTACCAGGCATTTGCCAGTGGGGAAATCCCATATGGCCATGTAGTGGGGGATGCTGACTATGCAGTGGAGCCATGGAAGATGCCACCCATCAGAAATGCACACACACCCACTCAAAAACGCCATAATGAGGCACATACACAAACCAAGATCATTATAGAGCATGTGTTTGGGATGCTCACGTCATGATTCCACTGCCTTGACATATCTGGTGGAGCCTTGCAGTACTCTCTAGCCACATGTGCACACATGTTCATAGTATGTGCCATACTACACAATATGCTCCTGCGGAAACAGCTGCAGCAGGAGCAGCAAGGGGAAGGGCCACACAGCCCCCCACCATTGCCAAGGTCCTCACAGGCACAGAGGGACTCGTAGGAGGAACTCCCTGAGCCTGCTCCTGTAGGCAGATGGAGGCATGCCCAGTATGGCCAGGCCTTGGCAAAGAGGCAATGCATAGCACACACACTGACACTGTAGGGACCCATTGACTGATACCTCTTGCCAACTTGCACACACAGTAAAATGGATGCCACACACATCACACTATGCAGATTACCCTGTATAGGCAGTAGACTGCATGCATCTGACAGAGTCAGCCCTCACCCACTGTCCCCACAACTGACACAGGCACAAGGTAGGTCAGTCTTCTAAACAATAAATGAATGGATTAGTTTGTTCCTGTAGCATATCTATGGTATTGCTGCATACAGAATGGTTTGGCCTACTGGGGTAGTAGTAGACAACTGACAGCTATGTGAGACACCAGGAAATGTCTGCCCAATACTGGCTACCCCACACTATGCAGTATTATCCAAGGTGACAAATCCCACTGCAGTATATGCAGGGGGGGCAACTAAGGGGGGGCAGAGGTCACATGCATGGATGTCAATGTGGGGATCCCATACTCACCCTTCAGACTCACCCAGCAAGTCAGCTGTATAAAACTATAAAGGAATGTCTGGCAAAGGGCCACTAATGGTGTCACTGATGGAATACCCCCATACAGATTTACACAGTGATATCACAGCAGGCCTTGCAGTTGCAGTAAGGCTCTGAAGGGTAAGAAGTTGGAAACTCAGTTTTATGACATTACAGTCTAACCCGTGGTCTCCAATGAAATGCCTCTATTCTCCAAGACAGGGCACAATACTATGCTAAATGGAACCAAAATGTAAAGCCAATATCAGCACAATATGTGCAAATGTGTACCATTGACAAGTGTGCCCCCCACACCCATTTTCCCATAGAAATGCAGTAACATGTAAGTTTGTAGGGTAATAGCAGCAGAGTACACATTGCCAGGGCTGTCTCAATCTACAGGATAACTTGTTGTATGTCCACAATATGCAGGGGTCAATTATCTATGTATATGCATGGGAAATACTGTCAAGATGTGGCCAGCACTTATTCCAGGTTATTGTGTCATAGTGGCCTAGGTACAGTACTGTGGTAGACAGAGCCATGTTCCAAGAATCACAGTGACAATTATTTTACATGTCAGCTACACCTACGGTGGGAGTTGTACACACTGTCCAGATGTCAATATCCATTACTGCCGGTAAGCTGGACAGGTCATAGACAGGGGGCCACACATAGGAACAGTACACGTCAGAGTAACCTATACAATGCCTACCATATCTCCCAACTGTGCAGACCTTTTGTAGAATGTACAGAGGTTTGCATCATATTTGTGATGTCTTTATCATGAAATAGTTGTGCGGCAAATCACTGGCAAACCATGAAAGTCTAAAGTCAGAAAATAATGACGGATTGTAGTGTCTCAGACTTTATACCTTATAGAAAACACATGCTAATGCAAAATCTGTTATTGTATCACCCTTCTAGGTTTGTAAGGCCAATAGTTAAAATGGACCCTGTATTTAGGCCTTTGTCACCTAATTACTTATGGCTTTGTCCAGATGTCTGGCTTTAATATGTAGACAGATATGGTGCCTAGCAACACAGCAGATACCTGAAGGTCAGTGTACTGGCAGGTCATAAATGGTTGCCACCTTACTGTGTCAACACTGGCAACATGTCACTGGCCAAAAGCCATACCCCTGGAATGGGAGGTTGTCACAGAAGGAGCACAAGTATGCCTTGTATGTCTGTTCTGCTTGTTCTAACATTGCATTTGCCTGCAATGTATTTGCAAAACGAGGAAAGGTCATGTCAAAACATCAGTGGAAGACAGTGGAGAAGCAGGTGTCACACACATAACAGAAAGCAAGCAAGTAACAAACTGGTCCCCCAACTGTCTATGTATGACAGAACAGTACAAAGACCCTGTCCCCATGTGTGGGCCTTCATCTGACTGCCATATGTGGGCCTGTCCAGATGTCAGAATCAGTGACAGTTTGACAGCTAGGCCAACATGTAGCCGCATAATAATGTAATGCAAACTGTCTGAGGACCCCAGCAGATGCAGTGGTGCAATGATGGACAACCTGCCAAATAGGTATGCTCAGAGGTGTGTAAGTCCACAACCTTGTGTGTGATGTTATGGCATTTACCATGCTCACACCAGAATTATAAATACATAACAGCAGCCACTGTGGGCAAAGCCTGTGACTGAACTACAGAAGGATAAAGAGATACACAGAAGGAGGAGGGGAACCACTGGCCAGACAAATGGAGAATGTGCATACCAGAGCACATTTTGCTGTAACATAGGTGCCCTGCAGTGTATGGAGTCAGTAAGCATCACCTGCAAATACACAACACACACCCACATAAGTGGAAGTCCACAACAAATCAAACTCCAAGTAAAGGATACCTCCGAGGCAAAAACACAGGAGAACTTCCCAAACCTACACACCACAGACCACACATACTTCACACACCAGGGTCCTACAAACAATAAGGCCTTACCATACACACAACATATTACTCATAGAAGACTCCACTAAGAGACACAGAGATGTGCCACACACCAGGCAGGATAAGGAGAAAGTCACGATTACTTGTTTGGCAGGTGCCATAATCTGCCATATCACACATGCACTCAAGTCACTCCACAACAGGTGCAGGTATCACACTAGCCTGGTCCATGGTGGTGTGAATGATGTCAGAAGTACCTCACGGACTATAGAAAGACAGCGATGATGCAGCATGCTGAATATGTATCCCATGCAGGTATGTCCCCAGCCGTAAGCAGCATCCTGCTGTCACCCAGAGTGATAGCTCAATATGAACAAAAAGTGATTGTCAATAACACCTAACTCACTTACCATTGTCAACCAGGGGGCAACCTGGGAACATATGAGTGACAGAATGCACTGCCTTGCTACAGATGGCCTGCAGCAGTCTCACATGGCCTACAGGCCTCTGGCAAAGGCCCATGCCTTACCCATAGTGCTGTGGTAGGGAATGTGATGGGGTCCATACTACCAACATAATGCAGTCAACAAAATGCAAATGAAAGGCCATGCCGCTAAATGCTGGTAGCATACCTCTCAACCTCGTAGAGCAAGAAATCTGGACAAAGCCATACATAATAGTGAGATAAAGGCCAAACTATAGTGACAACCAATTTTGAAATTATGCTCTCATAATCTTAGAAAGGTGATAGAATACAGAGTGGGTGTGTAGTAGCATGGATGTCATGAAGGGTGTGAAGTCTGAAACTCTAATGTTCAGTCATTATTCCCAGACTGCAACCCTGAGGGATTTGCAACAAACTTGCTAGAAAACCATAATGTGAAGGGAAACTGACCAGATATGCCAGGCATGAATCTGGATAATCTGTGAGAATCTGTACAGTTGAGAGGTATAGCCACACCAGGATATGACCTTTCAGGTAAAAAAAATACTGCACAACCAGGAGATCCCCAGCTAGTATATCACCAAGGTGCTGGACCTTTTACACAGCTTCATCAGTCAATCGGCTGTAGCTACACCACAAAACTGGCTGGATTATGCAAGAAGGTGTAGCTGTTGCCTCATAATATTGGCCTGTGCATCATCCGTCTCGTATTTCTCTGGTAAATAACTTTGATGATCTGATAAAATCTGTCAGTAGGTACACAATACATTACAGTGACAAACATTATATAAGTCAGAAAATGTCTGCTAAAACAAACTCTGTAACTCAAGAAACTCATACATTAATAAGAGCTATAGTTATATTATCCCCCTATGTTTGGGCCATTGTTTCCCCATATTGGCAGCCAATCTCCAGATATGTTGCACAAACAGGTTGCAAGGTATGGCTGTAGTACACAACACCCCAGACTGGAGTTACAACTATTTCTGAAATGGATTCCCACACTTACTATAGAAGACATGCTCCTGCACTTAGAGAAATAAAGCCCATGTCTGAAACCACAACGGACTATATATATATCTGTATTGCGCAGATGTGTTTGCATGCACACAGCTATGTACACCTAACTGTCTCCACACATACATATCAGACAGGATTACCAATAGCCAGCTGTAGGTGGCTCATATGTGTTATAACTCCATCTGTTGGATGTGAAACACACACACACACACACACACACACACACACACATATATATATATAGATTAAAAAAAAAAAAATATATATATATATATATATATATATATATATATGGGCAACATATTACAATATGTCAACAATACACACACATAAACATGAGGGAGAGAGAGAGAGACAGACAGTGATAGAGTGAGACACACAGGGAGACACACACAGAGAGGGAGTCATACACAGGGGTGCCCTGAATGAGAGAGAGTGATGTCCTGCTGCAGACAGTTGTATACCAGTTTTAACCACTGGCACACTGAGGTGGGGGTTGTAATATGACATCACCTACCTTTGTTTGTGTGTGTGTCTGTAGGTCTAAGTATTATGATGTGTTACACAGCCAGTACACTTCCCATTGCCCTACTTTACAAGATTTGTTGATGTCATTCACCTTAGAAGTACCTTTGGACTGGCTTCGCTCTATAGCGCATGTGATAACTGCGTAACTCTATAATACAAATAATTAGATAGGTAGGGGTTCTAATTACAGTCCTGGCATATGTAAGTGCATGTGTGTGTGGGGGGTGTAGGAATAAATATTATAGTCCTTTCCCACAGGGGTGTGTGTAGGAATAAGTGTTTTAGTCCTTTTCCACCCAGTACACCTCCCATTGCCCTACTTTAGCAGTCCTGCTGATGCCAGTCACTTTACAAGTACCTTTGGGCAGCCCTCAACCATATAAGCTCTGTGGTGCATGCATTAACTGCGTAACACTATAGTACAAATAACTAGTTAGGTAGGAGGTTTAATCGCAGTTCTTGTAAGTGTAAAAGTATGTGTGTGTTTGTTGGGTAAAGATTTTGAACCCATTCACACCTAGTACACTTCTCATTGCCCTACTTTAGCAGTCCTGCTGATGTCAGTCACCTTAGAAGTACTTTTGGGCAGCCCTCAGCTCTATAAACTCTGTGGTGTGTACGATAACTGTGTAACGCTATAGTACAAATAACTAGATAGGTAGGGGTTCTAATCTCATTCCTGGCAAATGTGTGTGAGTATGTTGTTTGGAAGTGTGTATATCGGTCAGTTAAAGTATTTTGTGAACTTTCTCACCAGGTACATCTCCCATTGCCATACTTTAAAAGGGCTGGTGATGTTCCTCACCTTAGAAGTACCTTGGGACACCCTTTTCCCTATACGCTCTGTGGCATCTGCAATAAATGTATAATACTGTTATAGCAATAATTAGATAGGTTGGGACTCTAATCTCAGTCCTGGCAAATATGTGTGTGTATGTTCAGTTGGGAACCATGTCCATTGGGGGAGTGGGTTTTGCACGTTTTTGTTGTGGTCCACCCAGTACACATCACAATGTCCACTTTACAAGGCACACTGTTGTCAACCACTGTAGAGGTCGCTGTAGACACTATGCAGCCCTATAAGCTCTGTGCCATGTGAAATAACTATGTAACAGTATGGAATAAATAACAAGACAGATGGGGCTTCTAATTCTTTGATACCATTCCCCACTCAGGAATCATAGACAAACACACTCAGCTAGGCATCAACCTTTATATCACTAGGTGGGTTACAAACAGGCTCACAGATAGAACCCACAGTGTGAAAGCAGCAGACCCCATGTTAGACTGCTGACCAGTCATGAGTGGAGTACCACAGGGTCTAGTCCTCAGTTCCCTTGTGTTCGGTATCACCTCTGAAGTCCAATCCAACCCAACATGACGGACTCTGGCTGACAATGTTTGCAGATGACTGAAAGGTGGATGCTATTATTACCTCCCCAAGTGATGTTGACATCCTGCAGAAAAGCCTCACTGAGATCTACAACTGTTGTCAGAACCCTGGACTTAAGCTCAACGCCAGAAAATGTGTTGCCATCCCCTTTGGGAACATCTTGGTTCCCATAAATCACCACAGCAATGGTAGTCCATTGAACACAGAAGTCTTGATAAGCAAACTGGGAACACAGGTTAACAGTGACCTCTCTGTTGACCAACACAGTGCCCCTGTGGTCAGGAAGTCCTTGTATGTGACACATCTCATTACTAAGGGTTTTGCATCCAGTAAGAAAGAGGTCATCGTCTTCCTCTACTCTTCCATCATTATGCCAATCATTGAGTGCAATAGCCCATTTGGCATGTACCTCACTAGACACCTGCAACAACTGGAGGGGCTGCAAAACTACCTCACAAAGAGGATCCTAGGTTTTAAACTCTTGTCCTGTATGGACAGACTCCAATAACTCCAAGTATTCTCTGTCTCAAAGTGGCTACTTAGAGGTGATCTCTGCTTGACTTACAAAGCCATATCTGACCCAGCTATGTTAGGCATGCTACATCTAATGAAACTCAATCCAGCCACACCACATGCTCCAGACACCTCAACCCCATTTCCACAATCAGCAGAACATGCTGGAGGGACAGGTTCATAACCCAGAGACTGGTGACACTATGGAATAGACTACACAAACATATCAAGCAGAGCACCTCACTGGCCATCTGCAAGAGAACTCTGGATGAGTGGATGGGGAATAGAAATCTCACCCCAGGTATCACTCAAGTGGCTCTACTCGATAGACACACTGGGGAGTAAGGTCAGGTGGCACGATGCCAGGGTAATCCTATGGGTTATGCTTGTAAAGGCTCCATGGCCATTTGCTTAGTACACACCTATGAACCTATGGATCTCAGTACTGGAAAATGTGTGTGTGTGCATTAGTGTGTATAAAAGTGTTTGTGAGTATGTAAACATGTAGGTGAAAGTAGTTTGAGGCCCTTCTCACCCAGTTCACCTCCCATTGCCATACTTTACAAGTACTGGTGATGTTATTAACTTTATAGGTACCTTGGGACACTCTATAAGCTCACCTTATAAGCTCCTTGGTGGGTGTGATAACTGCATAACACTATAGTACCAATGTCTACATAGGTAGGGGTTCTAATGCGAGTCCTGGCAAATGTGTGTGTGTGTATAACTGTAAATGTGTGTATATTTGTAGGATACAGCATTTTGAGACCTCACTCTCCCCATACGCTCCCATTTGTCATACTTTACAAGGGCTGGTGATGTTGTTCACCTTAGAAGAACCATGGGACAGTTTTCACTCTATAAGCTCCGTGGCACATGCAATAAATGCATAGAACCATATTAGCAATAACTAAATAGTTAGGGGTTCTAATCTCAGTCCTGGCAACTGTGTGTATGTGTGTGCAAAAACTGTATCCAGTGTATTTGTTTGAGTGAATACTATATCCATTGGGGGGTGGGTTTTACATTTTTAGGCTGTGGTACTCCCAGTACACGTCCCAAGGTCCACTTTACAAGGCCCACTGTTTTCATCAACTGTAGAGGTATCTGTTGACACTCTTCAGCCCAATAAGCCTCATACCATGTGCAGGAACTATGTAACAGTATGGACTGACTAACAAGATAGGCAGGGCTGCTAATCTCAGTCCTGGTAAATGTATGTATGAGTGTATTTGTGTTTGTAAGTATGTATAACTGTAGGTTAAGGTATTTTTGGGTCCATTCTCACCCAGTACACCTCCCATTGCCATACTTTGCAAGCCCTGGCGATGTTCATCTTAGAATTACCTTTGGACACTCTTCACCCTGTAAGCTTTGTGGTGCATGCGATAAATGCATAATACTGTAGTAGCAATAACTAGATAGGTAGGGGTTCTAATCTTAGTCCTATCAAGTGTGTGTGTGTGTGTGTGTGTGTGTGTGTGTGTGAGTGTGTGTGTGAGAACTATATCCATTGGGTGGCCGTGGTTTACAATTTTAGGCCATGATACTCCCAGTACACGTCCCGAGGTCCACTTTATGAAGGCCACTGTTTAAATCTACCATAGTTGTATTTGTAGACACTTTTCAGCCCTATAAGCCCCGTGTCACATGCAACATGTAACAGAATGGAATGAATAACATGATAGGCAGGGCTGCTAATGTCAGTACTGGCAAATGTGGGTGTGCACTGGTGTGTATAGCAGTGTTTGTGAGTGTTTAGACTCATACGTGACAGTATAATGAGTTCTTTCCCACCCAGTACACCCTCCATTGCCATACCTCACAAGGGCATGTGATGTTATTCACTTTACAGATACTTTGGAACAATCATCACAGTATTAGTTCCGTGCAACCTGCAATAACCGCATAACACGGTAGTACCACTAACTAGATGGATAGGGGGTTCCACACCCAACACTGGCAACTGTGATCCTGTGTGCATGTGTGTGTGTGTGTGTGTGAGTGAGACTGAGTGTGTGAGAACAGTGTTCTCTGTGTATTTGGTCGATACAATATCCTCTGGGGGTGTTGGTTTTTACAATCTGAGGTGTGTTCCACCCACTACATTTACCATTGTCCACTTTACAAGAGCTGCTGATGTCAACTAACATAGATTTACCTGTATACACCCGTCAGTCCTATAAGCTCTGTGGCACATGCAATAACTGTTACACCGACCTGGTAAATGTATACATATACAGCTGTACCTTGGCTATGACATGGTCAATGTGTTACCACTCCGCCATACCCCTCGTTGGCAATGTCTGCAGGGTCACATCCTGTACACACAGACACCTAGAACACAAACAGAATACAGCATGTGAGACTATTCAGTCAGCATTACTAACACCAATAATGCATCATGGCTGAAAAGGTAAACACACTCTGAAGTGTACCCATTACAAATACCAACTGACAGCACCTTGCACAGCATTACATAGTTAAACTGTACTGAATTCACCCTGTGCATCAGAACCATATTATCATGTCCCTGCATCAGTGATATGGATGACAGGGATGTGGCACAGGTACCATCATATGCACAAGGTGTTGTGTGGGTTTGTCAGAGGCCTAGCTTGGGCCATACAGTTGACATCATGTGTGTGTGTTTGGAGGGGTGTTCAATGAATGGGCCATCCAGAGGTAGTGTGTGTGTGTGTGTGTGTGTGTGTGTGTGTGTGTGTCTGGAGGTGACCTGCCTTTGATGGTCATATGTGTGTGTTTGTATGGACACAGTCACACCATGTGGCTGCCTACACAGGGGTATATTGGACAGCTGTGGACCATACATGGCAGGGTGTACAGTTCACCATCTCTGGCCACAGACATGTGAACTGGTCCTGCCAAGGGTCTCACTGGCACCACCAATCCCAAGGCCAGATGCAGTACTACTCCCCAATAATGACTGCTGTCTGCTAGGTCCATGTTCCTGACATGACCGGCCAGGACCACGTGCCCATGGCCTGCTCCATTGTTGTGTGAACAGCACCCGCCCTTTAGTAGTGCTGGTGGTACTGCCACTACGGGAATGTGAATGCATGGCCACTTAGACTCTCAGCTGATGTTGGTGCTGACCTATGTCCACATGGCTGATGCCCATCTCCCACTACACGCTGCAGCATAGACATTCCACGGTTGAGGATTGCCAAGGTCTCATCCCACCTACTAGTCATGACCTAAGTATTTTGATGTGTGGCTTCAACAAGGTCACGTATGTCATCACGTAAGCCAGGAAGAGGTGCATCCAAGACCCTGAGTATTTGTCTGGTGTTGCATTCACTACATGTCTGTGCATCCATGACAGACAGAAACATCCATCTGGTGACACCTGCTGTTGCAGTCATATCATAGGCTTGATGGGCAGCAGTCCTCCTTCGAGCACCCCTGTCCATCCGCCTGTGTGGGACCTCACCTGCACTCTGGCTATGGCTAGTGTCTACATTCACTCTTACCATAGTCATCACACTAGCCTGTTCCATGCCACCACCTGACAACTGTCCATTATCTGTAGCTGCTGGGGATGGGGTATGTGTGGGCATTGTGACTGTGTGTGGGAACATTGTGAATGACTGCATGATGTCAACTGAAGGCACAGATTCAGCACCTGACAACCCCACCTGTGCCTTAGTAGGATTACCATCATTGTCAGAGTCTGCAGAGACACTAACATCAGGTACTGAGTGTGAGGGACCGCAACCACCATGACCACCTGTGAGGGAAAGACAGCATATATAACTCAATACCTGCACTATGAGGTTTGCTGGCACACATGCATGTGCATGCACGAACACACACACACACACACACACACACACACACACACACATGGACATACACACAAACACATACAGGTGAGGTGACACAGACCTCACAATAGCCAACTGGTAATATTCACGACACACAGCCAGACCACAATATGCACACTCTGGACAGGCCCTCAACATCTTGCAGTGCAGCTCTTTCCACTTAATGTTACTAGTAATATACACCTCTGGGATACGTGAGTAGTGTTAGTAAGTGATGGGCCTTCACCTAGCACACACTGCACACATGTACACATTATTGCTGTTCACCTGTATAGCACAGTGGCAACTCCTACAGAACATACCTCTCAACTCTAAAGAGTTTTGCTGAATGTCTAGATGTGTGGCTCATATTTTTGGTCTGTTCCTCATAAATCTTGTGTTTGGCTGACACATTACCGGGATGATCTGAGGATTGGTGTCACTAATTAATGACATAATTTGAGTTGCAGACTTCAAAACCTGCAGTAAATATATGTTAAAACAAATCAGGTTACTCTAACAACTTTCTAAGCTCACAGTGGATATCATAAGTCTACACACCCCCTGTTAACATGCCAGGTTTTTGTGATATATAACGAGACCACAGAAATCATGTCATAACTTTTCCCATTTTTAATGTGACCTATAACCTGTGCAATCCAATTGAAGAACATTTATTTATTTATTTATTATTTATTTAAATTTGTTGACTGGGAGTGTCCGACTGGACGTAGGTCCATTTTCAGCGGAGGCCCGGGGAGAAAAGCTCCACAGTTAAAATAAACAGACAGTATATACCTTGGATTACATAGTGAATAACAATTTACATAGCAATTACTTACAATATATTTACAGATGAAGAACATAGTACATCAGTAGACAACTAGAATCTTTATCTGTGAAGTGCATACCAGACATTAACAAATGTTACAAGAAGAAGAAGTTCATGCTGTATAATAAGTACTGGCGTATGAGCATCTGATCTTGCTATAATCAAGGTAGTTAGTGGAGTGGAAAGAAAGCTAGTGGTTGGATGGGGTGGATGATATTAGAGTGGGACTTGCAAGGTCATAGCCAGCATGTTTTTAGTTGCACTTTTAGTAAAGTTTTGAAGTGGGTGCATGATGGTATGGAGGTAATTGTGGGTGGGAGTGAGTTCCATAATTTCACTATAGCGCAAGAGAATAGTGCTTCACCAGCAGAGTTATTGGCTTTAGTGATCTGCAAGTGATTTTTGCTGCTGGATCTTAGTGGTCTGGTGGTGCGATAGGGTTGGAGTAGATTCTGGAGGGATGGGACATTTAGCGGATGGTTTACTAGTTTGTGGGTGAGTGAGAGTTGATACCACTGAAGGAGGTGAGGGAGTTCAAGCCAGCCCAGTTCAGCAAGTGAGAGACAGTGGTGACTACGGTAGGATGCCCCCGTGGCAAAATTGGCGATTTTGTTGTAGAAGGTCTCTAGCTTGTTTAGATAACATTGCCTTAGGTTGGTATATACTGGAGAGGCATAAAGTAGGGTGGAGATAAGGTAGGAATTTGCTATTGAAATCTTTGCTGCTTTGGTGAGAAATTGCTTATTTCTGTATAATGCTCCTAGTTTTTTGTGGATTTTTTTATAGTCATGGATATGTGAATGTCAAATTTTAGTTTATTGTCTATTTCCACTCCTAGCAATTTGGTGTGTTCAGTTGGGTATATAGTGGTGTTGTCTTTTGCCGTGATGTTAAAGTGAGAGTTGTTTTGAGTATGTTTGGTGGGTTGGAAGATGAGTAGTTTAGTTTTGTTTGGGTTGAGTATTAATTGGGCATCGGATAACCATGTTTCAACAGAGGAAAAGGCTTCCTGTGTGACTTTATGCAGTTTTGGTAGGGACTGGGCTGAGCAGATGATGGTTGAGTCATCTGCGTATTGTATGAGTGTGCCATGTTTGGTGGCAGAGGCTAGATTATTGGTGTAAACAGAGAAGAGTAGGGGGTCCAAGGATGGATCCTTGGGGAACCCCTATGGAGATAGGTAGTTGGGGAGATATGTCATTCTGCCATACAATGGATTGTACATACACATTGGTTAGGGGTAACATATAGTAAACATAACGTACATATAGTACATGAACATATATACATATAGTAAATGAAATAAAAAAGAAAACCAAACTCCGAAATACAAAATGAGTGCCCAAAAGTCCAACAAACCACGAGAAAGCAGTCCTTAACGCTGGTTTTATTTCAAATAAAAAAGCGTTTTCACTACTGAAATATGCAGCTTCTTCAGAGGAAATGCTTTTTAATCAAATACAAAACGTAAATCAAACAGTTTAAATAGTGCAGCAGGAAATGACTTAAAAAACGTCACAGTTGTTATTATAACCATAAATTCAATTAATTAAAACCAACAAATTAAGTGAATAAAGTATGTAAAAATTTCATATGTTTATATTAATTAAATACTAAAAAGCGTCCTTAAGAATAATAGTTTTTGGTAGGGCGTGGCCAAGGATGAACACAGGATAGCAGCAGATTTCTTCAGCTCCACCAATTTCATTACATTGAGAGGAATTAATTACTTAAAAAATTAATTTTTGAAGTAATTTTCTTTCTAAATATGTTTGTTTTATATAGTTCTTGAACTATATCTAAAAAAGAAAGGAAATCTTAATAATATTCCTGTCAGAAATTACTTTGGAAATTTTCCTGTCAGTTTATCAGTCTGAAATGAGTTCCAGTAAGACAAATTCTCAATACTCCAGCATCAAGAAAGAACTTCAGTCTCTGATAATTATAGTCCAGCAACTTACTGCTAAGATGGATAAAATGGATACTAAAATAGACACTTTCATAGAAAAAACTACAAAACAAATAGACTTGTTACTTATGGACCTGCAACAACAGAAGATCCAGATGACAGGCATAGAAGAAGCTGTGAATGACATGGAAA
>NC_056737.1:1176985872-1176993372 GCF_019279795.1 Protopterus annectens | reverse complement strand
CATATACAGAAGTTATTACACAAATAAATAAGCTTAAATCAAACAAAGCACCGGGTAATGATGGTATTATACCAGAGATATATAAAATCCTTTCTAAAAATACATATTCATTAATACATAAGGTTTTTATTTTGGCCCAAACTGAGTTAATAACCCCCCCCATCTTGGCAATATACATTTATTTCGCCAATTTTAAAACCTAATAAAGATCCAACTAGATGTTCTTCATATCGGCCCATCTCATTACTTAATGTTGATTATAAAATGTTTATGAATATCTTTGCTGATAGATTGAAGACAATCATTCCGGCATTATAGATATAGATCAGACAGGCTTCATTGTAAATAGAAATACTTTTGATAATATAAGAAGAACTTTAACATTAATAGATTTTGCAAATAGGAAAAAGAAAGATTTAACACTTATTAGTCTTGATATAAGTTCAGCATTTGATTCAGTAAGTTGGGACTATCTGTTTACCTTAATGAAGTGCACAAACTTCTCGGATGCATTTGTAAATCTAATTGAACATTTATACAAAGGAACGTTGGCTTATATTAAGGTAGGAACATATGTTTCACAAAAAATACCCATTCTTAAAGGTACAAAACAAGGATGTCCACTTTCTCCACTATTATTCACTTTATTAATGGAGCCTTGGGCTAATTTGATCAGAAACAGTACTGACATAGAGGGTTTTGAAATAGATGAAAATACAACATCCAAAATTCAACTTTTTGCAGATGATGTTCTAATTACATCAGCAGGATCTAATTCTTCTATACAGTCTCTATTTGATAACATGATGCATTTTAAAAGTATTTCTGGTTTAATATTCAATGAAGAAAAAACTAAAATACTACCTATATATACACGAAAAAATATTCTCATTAGTGATTTTACTAAATATGTACTCAATTCAGGTCAGATAACTTATTTAGGTATAATACTATCTAAAGATATTAAATCTATTATATATAATAATTATAATACCTGTTTTCTTAATATACAAAATCTTTTTAATACCTGGAATAATATGTTTTTACTATGGAGGAGAGACTTACAATTATTAAAATGATAATATTCCCCAAGATTTTATACTTAATACAATCAATAATACTTCCACCTACAAAAATAATTATCAAGAAACTGAACACACTAATGTTAAATTTCTTATGGGCACCTAATAGACCTAGGATTGCATTAAAGAAACATAGTAATAGCTGGTCTCAAGGGGGTATTTCTTTTCCAGACTTTAATTTATATACTATCTCTTCTATTGTAAAAGTTATTACTTTATTAATAGATCAGTCATATGTCACAAAATGGAAAGATTGTTGGGAGCTAATTAGTATACACTTCATGAAAATCTCCTTAACACATAAAAATATGATTGTAAATAACTCCATGTTATGGTTACTAAAGGAATTTTGTACTTCACCTATTACACCTAAACATATGGTTTGTTACCCATTAAATATTATTATTAGTTATCGTAACTTTATATTCATGCACCCTAAGTATAGGGAATGGAATTTTATTGTATTTCCTATAATGTATACTCAGGGTATGCTTTTGTCATCTACTTCTGAAGGAACTCATTTAGCTATAGATAATGATCTAAAGTACTGGTATAAGTTGATATCTGATAATAAAGTTAAAAATCTAGATTTCTTAAAACAAGAATTTGATCTAAGAGAAACTTGCTGGTTAGAGGTTCAGACCTTTAGACAACATCTCATTAATAAAATAGATTTAATGTCTATAACTGTTAAAGAATCTATTCCAACACTGATTGATTACTTGATATTAAATTTACAACATAAAGTTTCTGATAAAGGTAAACTTTCATACATACATAAAGTTATCAGACAAGAAACTTTTTACAGTGTAGATTCATACTGGAATTATTTCACTTCTATTAATGGGGACCCACCAAATCAACAAGATAAACAATATATATTGGAATCTGCTTATAGAACTACGTCTTCCATTGTCTGGAGACTTTATACATGGAAATTTTACATAGATCTTTTATACACCTTTGATGATGAATAAAATAAATAATAAAGATAATCTATGTAAGAGATGTAATGTAGAACTTAATGCTGACTGGGCTCATATGTTTTATGACTGTATAAAATTGAAAAGAATACTGGAAGTCAATTAATGAATTTTTGCAGGCTCTTTTACAGATAATTTCATTATTTCTAAATCTCTTATATTATTCAACACACCTGTACCTCAAAGTGTTAAAAGGTTAAGCTTCCCTTGTTATGGTCTATTCTAGCAGTGGCTAGGAAAATAATAACTAGAAATTGGATTTCAGATACACCTCCTTCGTTCAATGAATTTAAAAATGTTATGAATATAGTGTGCCATATGGAAATAAACACAATTAGGACTAGAACAAATAGAAAAACATCTTATTTTATTGTATGGGATAATTTACAAAATTTGTTTAAAAATTTTAATTTCAATAGCATGGTATTTTAGTTTAATTAATTGATCTGATTGTAGTGGATGTCTTTGTAAATACTTTAGTTGTTTTGTTGAATATTATAATAATACCTATTTTTAATTACTTGTATAAAATTGTTATGATATTTCTCTTATATGTTAAAACAATAAACCTGTTTTGAAAAAAAAAGAATAATAGTTTTTAAATGTACGAATTGGAGATTAAAGTGCCCCTATTTTAAAATATAAAAACTTATAAACAATTAACAAGAGAGGCAGTATTAAAAAGTCGGTTGTAAACTTTTCTATAACTTCTCGGTAAACAAATAATCAGAAGAACTTTCATAAGTAAAAGACCGACTATAAGATTACGTTGTTCAAAAGTAAGAAGCTATCTTAAGTAGCTTCTTAACTTAAGAACAGCTGCAATATTACAGTTCTCATTAAGACCGGGAGCTCTGAATGCGTCAAGCTTAAGTTGCCATTCGAGCTCCCGGTTCTCTAACAAAAGAGACTGTGGTCCACCTCTAATGGTTGACGGAACGTGGTCAATACCCATAAAAGAAAAATTATGCCCCGGATTTTTGTCAACATGTTTTGCCAAGGCGTTGTCTCCTTTGTTTTTCCTAATTGCGTAAGAGTGTTGGTAAATCCGTTCACGGACCATACGGTCCATCTTACCAATGTAGAAAACAGGGCAACAGTCGCAAAAAGCGATATAGACCACTGAGTGCATTTGACAATTAATTTTATGGTGAATCTCATATTTCCTGTTCCCAATTTCAGATGAATTACCTGTTTTAATGAACTTACAGTAGTTACAAAGACCACACTTAAAAGAACCTTTTAATCTACTAATGGCTTGCTCAGGTGGATTTCTCTGTAATATTTCTTTTACGTTGCTACCTCTTCTATAAACCACCCTAGGAAAAGGACCTAGTTTTTCTAATAGTGTTGGTGTATTAGAAATAAAATGCCAATTCTTACAAATGATTGACCATATGGCTTGAGAGTTGGTGTTGAATGTAGTAACAAAACTAAGAGTAAAGTTGGGTTCATCTTTCCTATTTAAGTACATTTGTTGGTCGTTGGTTAAGACACTAGTACAGGTTGTTGTATAGGTGGCATCAGAGGGTATAGTTATACCATTTTCTTTGCAAAGAGTAAGGCTAGTTTGGTCAAGGAGAGGTTTGTAAAAGCCATCAGTCCTTTTCTGACTGACTTCACGTGTAAGCTCATTAATTAAATCGAGAGGGTAACCACGATTGATAAACAAGTTTTTTAAAAATGAACGTTCTTTACAGAAGTCAGAAAAGGAACTACACATTCTACTTGGTCTAACCAATTGGCCTTTAACTATAGACTGCTTCTGTTTAAATGGGTGAGCACTAGAAAAATGCAAAAAAAGAGTTGACATAAGTAGGTTTCCTAAAAGTACTAGCTGTGAGCATCTTTTTGTTTAAGTCTTTAATTAATTTAACATCCAAATAGTCAATTTCTATAGTGGAAAATTTGAAAGTAAATTTCAAAAATTCCGTAGTTTCATTAATGGATTTCACAAAATCAACTGCAGCCCCCAAATCATCCTTGAAAAGAATGAAAACATCATCCAAAAATCTAGTGTAAAAAGAGACTTTCTCCATTAAATCTGGTCTATTAAATAGGAAATGTTTTTCCCAATAAGCGACAAAGAGGTTAGCAACACTTGCTCCACAAGGGGAGCCCATGGCTACCCCCTGTTTTTGTATGTAAAACTCTTTGTCAAAAATGAAATAGTTGGATGTTAAAACAATGTCTAGAAGCTCAGTAGCCAACTCTGTTTCAAGTGTTGAAGCCCCCAACTCTGTCAGAAGCAAACCTATCCATTCCACAGCCTCAAGGTGTGGAATGGAGGTGTATAAGTCGACAACGTCTATAGTTAAAAAGTTGTTAGAACAGTCAAATGGAATGTCATTCATATTTTTCAAAAATGTCCAGGAGTCTTTACAAATGGCTGGAATGAGTTTAGTAAATTTTGTTAGAATAGTGTCAATGAACCTAGAGCAGGGGTGGGTCATAGAAGAACGTCCATCAACCAGTGCTCTCATAGGGGGGGTTTTGACATCCTTATGGATCTTAGGTATGCCAAACACGACAGGGATTTTTGGCGGAAGGATGTCAATAAAATCAAATAAATTCAGATCAATTTTTCAGCCAAGGTTCATTGACACTATTCTTGGGAAAAACATTTCCTATTTAATAGACCAGATTTAATGGAGAAAGTCTCTTTTTACACTAAATTTTTGGATGATGTTTTCATTCTTTTCAAGGATAATTTGGGGGCTGCAGTTGATTTTGTGAAATCCATTAATGAAACTACGGAATATTTGAAATTTACTTTCAAATTTTCCACTATAGAAATTGACTATTTGGATGTTAAATTAAATAAAGACTTAAACAAAAAGATGCTCACAGCTAGTACTTTTAGGAAACCTACTTATGTCCACTCTTTTTTGCATTTTTCTAGTGCTCACCCGTTTAAACAGAAGCGGTCTATAGTTAAAGGCCAATTGGTTAGAACAAGTAGAATGTGTAGTTCCTTTTCTGACTTCTGTAAAGAATGTTCATTTTTAAAAAACTTGTTTATCAATCGTGGTTACCCTCTCGATTTAATTAATGAGCTTACACGTGAAGTCAGTCAGAAAAGGACTGATGGCTTTTACAAACCTCTCCTTGACCAAACTAGCCTTACTCTTTGCGAAGAAAATGGTATAACTATACCCTCTGATGCCACCTATACAACAACCTGTACTAGTGTCTTAACCAACGACCAACAAATGTACTTAAATAGGAAACATGAACCCAACTTTACTCTTAGTTTTGTTACTACATTCAATGCCAACTCTCAAGCCATATGGTCAATCATTTGTAAGAATTGGCATTTTATTTCTAATACACCAACACTATTAGAAAAACTAGGTCCTTTTCCTAGGGTGGTTTATAGAAGAGGTAGCAACTTAAAAGAAATATTACAGAGAATTCCACCTGAGCAAGCCTTTAGTATATTAAAAGGTTCTTTTAAGTGTGGTCTTTGTAACTACTGTAAGTTCATTAAAATAAGTAATTCATTTGAAATTGGGAACAGGAAATATGAGATTCACCATAAAATTAATTGTCAAACGTGCTCAGTGGTCTATATCGCTTTTTGCGACTGTTGCCCTGTTTTCTACGTTGGTAAGACGGACCGTATGGTCCGTGAACGGATTTACCAACACTCTTACGCAATTAGGAAAAACAAAGGAGACAACGCCTTGGCAAAACATGTTGACAAAAATCCGGGGCATAATTTTTCTTTTATGGGTATTGACCACGTTCCGTCAACCATTAGAGGTGGACCACAGTCTCTTTGTTAGAGAACCGGAGCTCGAATGGCAACTTAAGCTTGATGCATTCAGAGCTCCCGGTCTTAATGAGAACTGTAACATTGCAGCTGTTCTTAAGTTAAGAAGCTACTTAAGATAGCTTCTTACTTTTGAACAACGTAATCTTATAGTCGGTCTTTTACTTATGAAAGTTCTTCTGATTATTTGTTTACCGAGAAGTTATAGAAAAGTTTACAACCGACTTTTTAATACTGCCTCTCTTGTTAATTGTTTATAAGTTTTTATATTTTAAAATAGGGGCACTTTAATCTCCAATTCGTACATTTAAAAACTATTATTCTTAAGGACGCTTTTTAGTATTTAATTAATATAAACATATGAAATTTTTACATACTTTATTCACTTAATTTGTTGGTTTTAATTAATTGAATTTATGGTTATAATAACAACTGTGACGTTTTTTAAGTCATTTCCTGCTGCACTATTTAAACTGTTTGATTTACATTTTGTATTTGATTAAAAAGCATTTCCTCTGAAGAAGCTGCATATTTCAGTAGCGAAAACGCTTTTTTATTTGAAATAAAACCAGCGTTAAGGACTGCTTTCTCGTGGTTTGTTGGACTTTTGGGCACTCATTTTGTATTTCGGCATATAGTAAATGAAATATATACAATAGGCTGGTTGCATGTGTGTGCATACCCTTAAACTAATACTTTGTTAAAGCAATTTTTGATTTAATAACAGCATTCAATCCTCTTGGGAAGGAGTCTGTCAGCATGGCACATCTTGACCTGGCAATATTTGCACATTTGACTTTGCAAAAGCCCTCCAACTCTGTCAGATTGTGAGGACATCTCATGTGCGCAGCCCTGTTCAGGTCACCCAACAGATTTTCTATTGGATGTAGGTGTGGGCTCTGGCTGGGCCATTCCAAAACATTGAATGTCTTCTGGTGAAGCCATTCTATTGTTGATTTGGATATGTGGTTTGGGTCATTGTCATGTGGAAAGGTGAAATTCCTCTCCATCTACAGATATCTGGCAGACACTTGAAGATTTTGGGCCAAAAAGGACTGGTATTTGGAATTGTTCAGAATCCCCTCCACTTTGGCTAAAGCCCCAGTTCCAGCTTAGGAACAGCAACCCCAAAGCAGGACACTGCCATCACCATGTTTTACAATGGGGATGGTGTTCTTTTGGCGATGCACAGTGTTGTTATTGCATCAAACAAACCTTTTGGAATTGTGGCCAAAAAATTCAACATTGGTCTCATTAGACCATAACACATTTTCCCACATGCTTTTGGGAGACTTGATGTATAGCTTTTCAGAATGTAGCCAGGCCTGGATGTTGTTCTGTGTGCAAAAGGTTTCCATCTTCCAACCCTACCCCATAGGCAAGACATGCAGAATACAGGAGATTGTTGTCACATGTAGTACACAACCAGTACTTTGCAGAGATTCCTGCAACTCCTTTAGTGTTGATGTTGGTCTCCTGGTAGCCTCCCTGACCATTTTTGGTCTTGTCTTTTCATCAAATGTGGAGGGACATCCACTTCTTTGCAATGTCACTGTTGTCCCATATCTCCTCCGCCTTTTTATGGCTGTCTTTACCATGTTCCATGGTATATGCAATGCTGTGGAAATGTTTTTACCCTACTCCTACTCCAGGCTGACCT
>NC_056737.1:1176886845-1176985372 GCF_019279795.1 Protopterus annectens | reverse complement strand
ATGAAATGAAGGGAGTCACTACAGTGAGGTAAGAGAAGGGAAAAAGGGAGAGGGAATGGAAATGAATGGCGTGACTAGGGTGAGTTATGAGAATGGAAAAAAGGAGAGGGAGTGGAAATGAAATGAAGGAAGTCACTAGGGTGAGTTATGAGAAAGGAAAAGGGAGCGGGAGTGGAAATTAAATGAAAGGAGTCACTGGGGTGAGTTATGAGAAAGGAAAAAGGGAGCAGGAGTGGAAATGAAATGAAGGGAGTCACTCGGGTGAGTTATAAGGAAGGAAAAAGTGAGACGGCGTGGAAATGATTGGAGTGACTAGGGCGAGTTATGAGAAAGGAAAAAAGGAGAGGGAGTGGAAATGAAATGAAGGAGTCACTAGGGTGAGTTATGAGAAAGGAAAAAGGGAGAGGGAGTGGAAATGAAATGAAAGGAGTCACTATGGTGAGGTATGAGAAAAGAAAAAGTGAGCAGGTGTGGAAATAAATGGAGTCACTCGGGTGAGTTATGAGAAAGGAAAAAGGAAGAGTGAGTGGAAATTAAATGAAGCAAGTCACTAGGGTGAGTTATGAGAAAGGAAAAAGGGAGAGGGAGTGGAAATGAAATGAAGGGAGTCACTAGGGTGAGTTATAAGGAAGGAAAAAGTGAGAGGGCGTGGAAATGAATGGAGTGACTGGGGTGAGTTATGAGAAAGAAAAAGGGAGAGGGAGTGGAAATGAAATGAAGGGAGTCACTAGGGTGTGTTATGAGAACGGACAATGGGGGAGGGAGTAGAAATGAAATGAAGGAAGTCACTAGGGTGAGTTATGAGAAAGGAAAAAGGAGAGGGAGTGGAAATGAAATGAAGGGTGTCCCAGTAGCAAACTTAGAGATTTTATTGTAGCAGGATGACAGTTTTGACTTTAGGCAGGATTGAGGGTTGGTGTGGAGAGGAGCTGCATACTAGAGAGAGGGGATGAGGTAGGAAATAGACAGTATGTGTTTGTAAGAGGAAGTGACATGACGGCTGTGACGATACAGCATTCCGAGGTTTTGGTGTGTTTTCTTAATACTACTTTGTATATGAATGTCAAACTTTAATTGTTCATCAATGATAACACCTGGAAGTTTTGTATGAGACTATTTCAATGGGAATCTTATTCTGACTGACTATGGAGAAGGAATTTTTAATCGATAGAGGTGTTTTTAGATGGGGTAAAGATCATGATTTGGTTCTGGATGCATTGAGAACAAGGTAATTTTTCAACATCCATGACTCGGTATGAGAGAAGGCATCTTGTGTTAGTTGCATGAGTTTGGGGAGAGATTGAGCATAGCAAATTATGGTGGAATCATCCGCGTATTGGACAAGTTTGGTATTAGGGATACACTAATGAAAATTATTAATGCAGATGTTAAAAAGTAACAGACCCAGTATTGAGCCTTGTGGAACTGAGTGTGAAGGAAGGAAGAGGTACCATTGTTCCACTTGACGGCCTGTTGTCTATTAGAAAGGTAACTGGAAAACTAGTTAACAGAGGAGGGGGAGAGATTGAGAAGAGAGCGTTTGGACAAGAGAAGGTTGTGGAAAACAGTGTCAAAGGCCTTTGATAGTCTAGAAGGCTAGATACAATGTTGCCAGAGTCTCGTGCACAGTTGATGATGTCAAGGAAGGAGAGAAGGGCAGTGGTAGTACTATGTCCAGGTATAAATCCATGTTGAGCTGGAGAAAGAAGTTGATTGTCTAAGAGGTAGGGAAGGAGTTGCACGTGTATGCATTTTTCAAGGACTTTTGAGATAGGGGACAGGATGGTTATAGGATGGAAGTTGTTAAATTTCAGTATTGTTTCCTCCTTTGTGGAGGGGAATGATGAACATTTTTTTTCCAGAGGAGGGGTGCATAGGATTCTTGGACTGAATGGCTGATAAGTATGGTGATAGGAAGGGCTATGCCATCAGCAGCTAGCTGAGAAAGTTAGATGTAAGGTTGCCTGAGGCATGAGAGCATGGTTTTAGTTTTAGTAGAAGTTTTTTTATGGTGTGTAGAGAGATTGGTTGCATGGTAAAGGGGGGTGAGATGAGTAGTGTTGATGTCAGTGGGACTAGAATTGAGGGTGTGGAATGAGGGTGGAGTAGAAGTGTTTCTGGAGAGTGATATGGTGAGCTTGGCTATTGTATCACTAAAGAATGAGTTGAATTGGGTAGCTAAGATATGGTCTGGAGAATTAGGGTCAGGGCAGGGCTTGTCTTTTTTGCCAGGAGAGAGGAGAGCAGATATACTGTTCCAAAATGTTTTGGGGTTGGATCTATGATTGTTTTGAAGCTTGGAGTAGTAGGACTTTCGGTCTAAAGCAATTTTTTTTTCACTTTATTACAAAGTTGATTATACTCAGTAAGGGTGTTAGGTGATTTAGATTTATGGTAACGCTTCCAAGATTTATCTCAGGTTAAAAAATTTATGTAATATTGCTGTGATTATGTTTCATATATAAATAAATATATATATATATATATATATATATATATATATATATATATATATATATATATATATATATATATATATATATATATATATATATATATAGGTCTACTTCAAAACATCTAAAACCCATAACATCTAATTTAATAACACTGAAACCAGGACATCTAAAACCCAAAACATCTAAAACCCATAACATCGAATTTCATAACACTGAGACCAGAACATCTAAAACCCAAAACATCTAAAACCCATAACATCGAATTTCATAACCTCTAACGCTACAAATCACAAGAAAATAACACCCCCTCCACGTATAACGACACCAAACTACCAAACACACTTTTTACTACATTTCTGTCCCCCATAAATTAAGTATACCAACTCCAAGATCACACTACAGTGGGAAAAAGTTAATTTCCTAATCCCGCTATATCAAGCCCCCCTGCAGAAATGTAGTAAAAAGTGTGTTTGGTAGTTTGGTGTCATTATACATGGAGGGGGTGTTATTTTCTTGTGATTTGTAGCGTTAGATGTTATGAAATTCAATGTTATGGGTTTTAGATGTTCTGGTCTCGATGTCATGAAATTAGATGTTATTGGTTTTAGATGTTTTGAAGGGGACCCATATATATATATATATATATATATATATATATATATATATATATATATATATATGGTTCTACCTCACTTCAACGACACGCCGGAACATCGACACGGAAATCGTGAGCCCCAGAAGATCGACAGCGCAGAAGAC
The DNA here is from genome assembly GCF_019279795.1 of Protopterus annectens. Classification (NCBI taxonomy): domain Eukaryota; kingdom Metazoa; phylum Chordata; order Ceratodontiformes; family Protopteridae; genus Protopterus; species Protopterus annectens. The sequence goes on along the minus strand of NC_056737.1, from coordinate 1,176,982,157 downwards.
CGATGCGACAGGACCTAGAAGATCGACAGTGCAGAAGACCGACCCGACGGATAAAAGCACCGATGCTGAGGATGCCGACATGGGAAAAGGCTGTGTAAGTATGCAGTAGTGACGGATGTTAGGGTGCGAGTAAGGTAAGTGTGGATATTGACGGTCTGTGGGTATAGGGGTGGGTTAAGTGAGTTAGGGTTAGGGAGCGGGTCAGGTAAGTGTGCGGTAGTGATTGTGTTTGGGTTAGAGGCGGGATAAGTGAGTTAGGGTTAGGGAGCGGGCCAGGTAAGTGTGCGGTAGTGACGGACCTTAGGGTTAGGGTTTGGGTTAGGGTTGTAGGTTGTTGTGTATGTGAGGTTTAGTGTGGGTTTGTAGGGATTTTGGTGTACTTGTGTTGTGTATGTGGTTTTTGGACGGGGAATGTGTTTTGTTTGTTGATTGTGGTGTGTGAAGTGTATGAGGTTTCGTGTTTGTGTACCGTCGGTTATTTCATTGTCGGGCATGTGGGATTTCGTGTTTTTGTACTGTCGGTTATGTGGTTTCGGTGAATGCGTTGTCGGTGTTTTGGTGTTTCGTTTATGTGAGGTAGAACCATATATATATATATATATATATATATATATATATATATATATATATATATATATACACACACATATGTAAACAATAAATTTGATGTATAACGTTTGTAAGTCAAACTTATTAATATTTGACAACAATTGATTGGATCCTCTGAACCAGCCCCCAACATTATCACAACCCCACAGCACTACCTGATACACTAAGTGACCACCTATCCATTAGCATAGTGAGATACCCACCCCAACAACAGAAACTACATCTGTATAAAGTCTGTCGTAAACTCAGTGACTTCATCCCCTCTTCCCTCAGTGATAGTCTGCCATTAACTGGTCCATCCTGAACTCCCTCTCTCTTGATGAAGCTGCACTAGAATTCAACTGCACATTTCTAAATACCCTCGACTTATTAACCCCCCCACATAAAATAAGAATAAAATCAAACTATGCCCTCAGCTTAGTAAAGACACTTGCAAACTAATGCACAAACTAGATAATGCCTGGAAAACCTGGATAAAAAGTAAATCCTCCAGTCACTTCCAACTATACAAAGAACTTAGGAACCAGACTAAAAAAGAAATATACAATGATAAAAAGTTATTTTATGCTAAGAAACAAACTTCCACTCATTCAAATCCTAAAAACTTCAGGAAAAATATAAACTCTATCCTCCACCCAGGTAAACCCCAAACCCCCAGTCCCTACCCTAACCTTCCTGACCATGAGACCACCTCTCTCCTCAACCAGTTTTTCAGAGACTCTATCAGTAAATTGTCTAACACAGGCCAAAATCCCCCCAAAAACCACCCCATGACCCAATACCCCATGCTGTTAACAACAAGACTAGTCTCACCTTAAACCCTGTCTCTACATCCTACATAAAATCTCTTCTCCTCAAACTCAAACCATGTTCTCCCTCTGCTGACAAGCTCCCCGTACTTCCTCAAGCTTGCTGCAAAATCCATTGCCCATCTAGTCTCAATACTTATTAACTGTTTTATAAAAGAAGCCACTGTACCCAAAATCTGGAAATCCTTCTACATTATCCCCCTTCACAAAGAAGGTAACTCCAGTGACCCCTCCAATTACCGACCAATTGCCATATTCTCCCCACTATCCAAAATACTAGAAAAGTGTATTCACAACCAAGTACTTAACTTCTTTCTCCAAAACAACTTCCTCTCCCCCACCCAACATGGCTTCCGACCTCACCAGAGCACCTCCACAACCCTTCTGTCCTTCACCCACATGAAAGCCGAAGCTAGGAACAGCAATAACTTAGTCTCATGTTTGTTCCTCGACTAATCAAAGGGATTTGATATGGTATCACATTCCAAACTTCTGACTAAACCGGCTAACCTCAACCTATCTTGCTCATCTCTCTCATGCTTCACTTGTTACCTCACAGACAGACTTCAGTCAGTAAAATGGCCTTGTTACCTCACAGACAGACTTCACTCAGTAAAATGGCCTTGTTACCTCACAGACAGACTTCACTCAGTAAAATGGCAATCCTCTTGTTCTCCTTTCTTACCTATAAACACTGGCGTACCCAAGGGTTCCATTCTTGGACCCCTGCTCTTTAACATCTTTATCAATGACCTCCTCTACTCCACCTCCCTCTCCAGCCTCATTCAGTATGCAGATGGCTCCACCCTTATCACATCCGCTAACTCTATCTCACTTCTCCAGACACACACTCAACAACCCTTCCATCTTGTAGAAAACTGGCACAAAGACAATCAGCTTATCCTTAATGCCAAACAAAGCTATTTCTCTTTCTCCCAAAAACAATGACTACCTCAAAGCTGCCTTTTCCATCCCCTCTCTAAATAACATAGTAATCAACAATGCACTCACACAAAATCACTAGGTATGACTATTGATGACCAATTAAAGTTTGACTTACACATTCACCATGCAATAAAAAAAACTAACCAAAAACTTGGCATGCTATACTGCAACTCAAAATTCCTCTCTGTAGAATCTAGACAACCCCTTGCCCAAGCCTACCTCCTTCCTAGCCTCCTCTATGGTCCACCAGTCCTCACCAACCTTTAATCCTGTCTATTGTCAAGACTTGAGCAGACCTACAATAAGATTGCCAAATTTGCAGCCAACCATCCTAACCCAACCCACCACGGCTTAGCCCTCCACAAATTATAATGGCTTGAATCCTCCCGTCACATAAAACTGTCCCAACTACATCTAACCCACCGCATACTTAACAAACCCACTTCCTGCCCTTCCCTCACAAACCTAGTCTCATACTATTCCGCCATGCACCCCCTCTGCAGCTCAGAGAAACTTCTCCTAGAAACCTTTACACCTAAACTGAACATAGGCAATCTGCTATATAAATAATCTATTACAAAACTCTGGAACAGCCTACCATCTGACCTATGAAACATCACGCAAGCAACAAACTTCAAAAAAGAACTGAAAGTATTCTTCCAAAATAATTGGAACTGCCATGCCAGGATCCCACCTGACCACCCTTCTGCTCCATGACTTTTCTATCTTTGTTAGATTTTCCTAACCTCTGAAATTCCTGACCGATAACTGCATAATCCTTCTCACACTACATATAATACCAAATAGATATACATGTTTCACCAAGAATCTCTACCAATTCTGCAAAAGTAAACGCTATTCAACCATGGCATCTGTTTTGCACACTGTATGCTATGTCTTTTCTCCTTCTTCTTGTGCTAATATACTTTTCTACTGGTTTGATTACTTTTATAGAAATGTAAGTTTGCCTACGCCACAAGTGATAACTCGATAAAGGTGTTTATAAAAGAATAAAGGGAGAACAGATAACGTAGTTACAGAAGGTTAAGAGAAAATAGTAGAAATTCATTATAAATTATGAGACAAAAGTAGCAGAAACACTTGTAGAATTAAACGTGATGTATCAGCCAGAGATAAATCGCATAAATTACATTGTTATTTGTGAGCATCCAGGGGAATGATTACTTAAATGTGAGCACTTTTAGTGGCTGTAGATTTATTTTATAATAATAGTGATTTATGGCTCAAATCATTTATTAAAACAAATGTAATGACTTTATCTTAAATATAAGGGAATCGGCAATGTGTCTGGCAGTTCGCACAGAGTTAAGGTTGTCATCCGTAGTTCCTCTGTCATGGGGTTTAATTCCCTCAGTTCTCATGTGCCTAATATGTGGCTTTGAGCCTGTTACTTTATCAGATGTTGCACTCAGGTTGTTGACAAGTGAGTTTATTAGGCCACAAGATTTTGTTAAAATTATATAAATAGGAAATGTAGTTATTTTAATGCTCAGTATAATATGTTTACATTTAGCAGACAGTCTTCACAATATGCACAATATAATTTTCATATATATATATATATATATATATATATATATATATATATATATATATATATATACACACACACACACACACACACACACACACACACACACACACACACACACACACACAGTGGATATAAAAAGTTTACATACCCCTGTTAAAATGCCAGGTTTTTGTGATTTAAAAAAATGAGACCACAATAAATAATTTCAAAACATTTCCCACTTTTAATGGTACCTATAACCTGTACAATTCAATTGAAAAAACAAACAAATCTGTTAGGGGAAAAAATATAAAAAATATACAATACACTGGTTGCATAAGTATGCACACCCTTAAACTAATACTTTGTTGTGTGCACACCATTAAACTAATACTTTGTTGAAGCAGCTTTTGATTTAATTACAGCATTCAGTCTTCTTGGGTACACACCTGCCATCAATTAAAGAGAGTCTGATTAACCCCAAATAAAGTTCAGCTACCCTAGTAGGACTTTTCTGAAATTTACTCAGTTGCCTGCTACAGCAAAAGCCATGGTTCACAGAGAGCTTAAAAAGCATCAAAGGGATTGTTTCATTGTTGAAAGGTATCAGTCAGAAGAACAGTACATTTTCCACAGCATTGGATATACCATGGAACACAGTGAAGGCAGTCATCAAAAAGTGGAGAAAATATGGGACAACAGTGACGTTGCAAAGAAATAGACGTCTCTCCAAAACTAATGAAAAGACAAGACGAAAACTGGTCAGGGAGGCTGCCAGGAGACCTACAGCAACACAGAAGGAGCTACAGGAATTTCCAGCAAGTACTGGTTGTGTACTACATGTGACAACAATCTCCCATATTCTCCATATGTCTGGACTATAGGGTAGGGTTGGAAGATGGAAACTTTTTCTTACACAGAAAAATATCCTGACCTGGTTAAAATTTGCAAAGCAATGCATCGTCTCCCAAAAGCATGTGGGAAAATGTGTTATGGATCGATGAGACCAAGGTTCAACTTTCTGGCCACAATTCCAAAAGATACATTTGGCGCAAAAACAACACTTTGCATCACCAAAAGAACACCATCCCCATGGTGAAATATGGTGGTGGCAGTATCATGCTTTGGGGCTGCTTTTCTTCAGCTTGAACTTCAGCTTTAGTTAAGGTGGAGGGAATTATGAACAGTTCCAAATACCAGTTACTTTTGTCCCAGAACCTTCAGGCATCTGCTAGAAAGCTGAAGATGAAGAGGAATTTCACCTTTCAACACGACAATGATCCCAAGCATGCATCCAAATCATCCAAATCAACAAAAGAATGGCTTCACCAGCTTCATAGCCCAGCCAGAGCCCAGACCTAAATCCAATAGGAAATATGTGGGGGTAACCTAAAGAGGGCTGTGCACAAGAGATGCCCTTGCAGTCTAACAGATTTGGAGCACTTTTCCTAGGAAGAGTGGGTAAATATTGCCAAGTCAAGATGTGCCATGCTGATAGACTCCTACCCAAGAAGACTGAATTCTGTAATTAAATCAAAAGGTGCTTCAACAAAGTATTAGTTTAAGGGTGTGCACACTTATGCAGCCAGCGTATTGTACGTTTTTTGTTATATTTTTTCCCCTAACAGATTTGTTTGTTTTTTCAATTGAATTGTACAGGTTATATGTCACATTAAAGGTGGGAAAAGTTTTGAAATGATTTATTGTGGTCTCATTTTTTATATCACAAAAATCTGGCATTTTAACAGGGATGTGTAAACCTTTTATATCCACTGTATATATAATAGATTTTACAATACAGCATCACAGCTGCCACCTTTTAGGCATTTGCTTGAAAAGTGGAGTGACATGCTCATTATGGCATGTTGGTCAAAATTAATTGCATGAGTACCCGCAAAAACAAGCAGGAAAGGCTAATGGAATTCAGAGTATTGTAGACCAAGCTTCAATGAATAAAATATTTAATGATCAAGGATTACTGAACATGGGAAATAAAAGGGATACTACAAGGATATTTTACAAAAGAGGCAACAATTACAAAAGGCATGATTTTAATGCATGTCAGGACAAAATATAGAAAATACAATTTGCAGATTGGCTTTTAGGAATGCATTGAGAGCTGTGGATGTATGTGGGATAAATGCAAAATGGCTGCTATATGCAGGAGGAATCATGGAGGTTAAATCTTAATGTTTTAAACATGAAGTTAAGCATTTTTAAAGTTAGCACAGGTAAATGGGAGATGCATTTATTTGCAGTTAGAAAATGGAGAATCTGTGAGATACAGATACTGTGCAATCATTTGAGGTAGTGAAATTAAATTATAAACTGATATCAGTATATCTGAAAAGGTTGTAGATTTTTTTTACATGCCAAAGGAGCTGATAGCTTAATATGGGCATGGGATAACCACTCAGTTTTCAGGCTGGGGAAAATGATTTTTAAAAGGCATTTAGATGTAGCTATCATCATTCTAATTTTTCTATGCTTCATATGTAAGACATTAACAATAAAATGGTATGGAATAGTAGAAGGAATTGCTAATAATCATAGAGTATATATATGCATATAAATGGATAGACTGAGTGCTGCCACTTAAACTCTCACGCCTGTAGGCATATTTCTGACTTTGCGCTCAATTTTTCCTGCATCTCATGTCAATCTTACTGAGTTATTTTTCAGTGCTAGTCAAAAGGAAATAATCAGATCTTTTTATCTACTTTCTTGAGTAAATAAAAGTTTAATCCAGAGAGAGAGAGAGAGATGAGAGAGAGAGAGCGAGAGAGTGAGGGAGAGATATAGATACTATAAATATAGGTGTCAGAATAGATTTTCTGTAGTAGAATTGTTTCAGACATTATTTCTAAGCAAGCTAAGCCAGTGAATGTACTTGGGTTCTGAGATAGTTATGTCTGAGAAAGTCTGGTCAGAAAGAATTTGTGTTCTTTAAAACATTATGCTACAATTGCATGGTACAGGTTTACATAATAAAGCATAGCTTTGTTTTGTGATAAACAAATAAAATAAATAAATAAATAAACACATGGACAATATATACATAAATAAATAAATATTATGGAACATTGCTTGCTTAGCAGAAATATTTACAAACATAGACAGTATGTCATTTTATTTTGCCCTTGCTGTTATTACAAGTTATGTAATGAATGAAGCATTGTTTGTGAGAAGAGAAAATGTGAGAGCATGAGAAACTGGCTCAGAGTTTAAGAACATTTTGAAATGTAACAGTCTGAGCCTTCCATTGATGATGATTGCATGTTGTTGCTGTTCTGCTTAAGAATAGAATTATAATTGGAAAGAATATTCTAGAAGATGCCAGCTAAGCTGGTCAGTGCTTTGTTTCCAGGGCAGGTGTTAACATTTTGGGGGCCCACAGCAAATGTCAAGTTGGGGGGGCCCCTAGGCACTTCCAGTATAAGTTTCATCCTGTCAAAGCCACCCCTCCTAAGAAACTTTTAGTTTGTGCTGAAAACTTTTAGGAGTAGTACGCACATTCAGACCTGTAGCTACAAGCTCTTATATTACAACAGGCCTATATACCACACTATGTTGACCTGTCTAACAAAGGGACACTTATAATTACTGGCATTTAGTTGTAACAATGATACATTACAACTCTATGTACAGGTCTGGACTTAAATGAAGTGATGACTAGGCCTACCATTTCAATACTCCCACACACACCCTCCATTCCTCTCCTCTTATTTCCCCCCCCCCCTTTTGGGGCTCCCCATACCATGCACATTACTTTTTTCTTCCTTCTCTCACATTTTGCCTGCCTTACTCTCAGCTTTTTCAAGAAGCCATAACTTACTATATGCTTTGAAGTGCATTTAAATTTTTTTTTCTTTTTACACAATCTTTTCATCCAATACTGGCTTGAACAGAAATTATGATTAAGGAAAGAAATTCATTGCTGGTGTTCAGCTTTAGTTTTCCTTGCGTCCTTTCAACACTCCTTTCCAGCACAAAACAGCACAGTAATAACCATTTAGGGAATAACTCAAATGAACCAGGGCCAAAGAAGTGATAGGTTTACAGACAGTTTGGGATGCATTTTAGACCATTTTCTTAGCATTTTACTCCAATGGTGGCCTAAACATAAAACATGAAAAAGAAAAGAATTTCAGTGTTTTTTTTTCTTTCAAGGCAGACATAAGTTGTGCCCAAGGCTTAGTGTTCAAAGCTGACTAACTAGTATCTCACAATAACTTATCAAGGCAGTTGTGGGGATACATATGTCTTATCTGGGAATACTGCCTGCCTCCCTAACCCACCACAAAAGACAGTCACTGCCTATGCATCCCTCTGGTGTTAGACGGCAATGAAAGCAGAGGTTTAAATTGCCTTAGTCATATATTTCAAGTGACTGTTGATTATATGTATACATAGCATACTTCCTCACCCCTAACCCTCAAAGTCAGCCCCATGTATATATGCCTGATATGTGATTGTGAGAATGATTTCAGTAATGTATTCTAATTTGTTGCTCCTAGACAGTACACTACCCCATACACAAACTATAGTAACCTTCTTTTTACACCTCTGAGGTCTGTAAGAAAAGTAAATAAACAATGACCACACTGTCTTCAGCTCAATCACAAGCTATAATGACTTCATGTGCACACCTCTAAGGATTGACTCTGATGAAAATTAAAGTTGTAATAACCACACAATCCCCAGCCCCCATAACCTACAGCAGCTTTCTGTACACACACATTTGAGCAGGGCTGGTTTTGGAATGGGTATGGTTGAAACCAGAGGCTATTAACAGCTTTATCCTAAAAGAGTCATATCTCAGCCCTAAAAGGGTCATATCTCAGCCCTAAAAGGGTCATATCTCAGCCCTAAAAGGGTCATATCTCAACTCTAAAAGGGTCATATCTCAGCCCAAAAAGGGTCATATCTCAGCCCTAAAATGGTCATGTCTCAGCCCTAAAAGGGTCATATCTCAGCCCTAAAAGAGTGATATCTCAGCCCAAAAAGGGTCATATCTCAGCCCTAAAAGGGTCATATATCAGCCCTAAAAGGGTCATATCTCAGCCCTAAAAGAGTCATATCTCAGCCGAAAAAAGGGTCATATCTCAGACCTAAAAGGGTAATACCTCAGCCCTAAAAGGGTCATATCTCAGGACTGTTCAGGTTAAACAGCTCAATCAGAAAATTGATACTTTTTTCCTCCTCATTTTTCTTCAAGCAACAGCAGCTTTTGTGGGGCCCCCACACAGTCAAGGATGATTAAAGGGGGCCCCCTGCAGCCACGGGTATAGCAGTGACCTAAAGCTGGCTATGTAGTTAGCTTTAGTGGGGAAAATGTCCAACAGCAGGGTTTAACTAAGCCAGGGGCACTATGTCAGTGGTAAAATATTTAATGAAATTCTGATGTCTGTTACTTGACAAAACACTGTTACTACAACCAGAAATATCTTTGAATTTTAAAGGAGATATAAATAAGAGTTATTACCCATGTGGTTTATTACGTATACAAGAATGCTGTACTAGCTTTTGTTGGTTTGACAGACATGTTACAAAATATCAGGATAAGATAACTTGCTGAAGTTGGGGGCCCCAGGAAACAGGGGGCCCCCAGCGACCGCAGGGTTCGCTGGTGCCTAAAGCTGGCTATGTTTGCTTCATGTGTATAAGTTAGTGTATAGTCTGCCATATTATCTGTGTAATCTCATCAGTTATCACTATATTCTAGAAAATAATGCCTTTTGTTGCATCATGATTTGTGTCTCACAAGACATGCAGTTATTTGACATTTTACAAGGCAAAACCCATTGCATGAACGTTTAGGGTCCACAGAGATGAGGGTTTCAGTGGTATCTGGTATTGATTGATTGCTCTGTTAGTCACAGAGATGAGGGTTTCAGTGGTATCTGGTATTGATTGATTGCTCTGTTAGTCACAGAGATGAGGGTTTCAGTGGTATCTGGTATTGATTGATTGCTGTGTTAGTTGATTCCCTGCCCACCATATGCACAGAGAAAGTACGGTAGGAAGTTAAACATTACAGGCCTCTGCCAATCAAATATTACTTAGGGTATTCTATTCAGGAGCTGCTTTTCTAAGACTGCTAATGGGTTAGTGTACTGTAGTAATAAATTAGGATGGCAATAAATGGCTTACATTACAGAGTCACACAACTATAAACTGTCTGTGAGAGCCTGATAACAAAGAGAAAAAGGTTACCAACATGGAACTGAACTGAAGCAAATAATGCTGAAACAGATGCCAGTGCAGAAAAGGCAGTTTATGATACATACACAATTGGTTTTGGCCAAGAACATGTCCCATTATAGTTGAAATATGCCATGCTTTTGGAAAATTGTTTGATGCAGTAGTCGTTGACATAGATGTTAAATCTGGTGGTGTTGCATGGCAGTATCTCATTGGCTGAAATAATTTCATCACCTGAAATAAAAAGGCATAAATGATTATTAGGATTCTGTTCGGCAGTCCCATATGTACAGTGATATTTACAAATTTGCTCAGGAGAAGTTTACTTTGGCTAAGCACATTATAGAAGAGTTGTTCCTGTTTTTGAATCTGTGCTGAACTCCACTAGAATATGTATTTGTGTAAGCGTGTGTGCGTGTGTGCATGTGTGTGTGTGTGTGTGTGTGTGTGTGTGTGTGTGTACTGATTGGACTGATCTGGTGAGCCAGTGTAATTTAAATAATAAACATGAAAGTGTTAGAAAATTAAATGCATACGACATACATTTTATGTCATTATCTCCACAATGTCAACACAAAGTTAATTACAACATCCATGAAAATAAATTACTTTTAATCTTTTAATACAGAGCTTTTCAAAACAAAACAGAGAAAGTAAAAAACTTAGAAGTTATGTATAGGTTCATAGGTTCATAGGTTTATACTAGGCTATCTGCCCCAAGGCATTTATAAGCCTAGCCAGAATTTTTGTGGCTTACGCCACCCCTTATATGAAAAAATACTGTACCCATTAGTTTGTTGTGCCTCTGTCCAGCAGTGACACAGAGATGATTCCCGGGGTAAAACCTACGATCTCCCATCCACAGGTCAAGATTTCTCTTGAACAGAGCCAGCGAGGTGCTCTGCCTCACATGGACTGGGACTCTATTCCACAGCATAGGGAGTCTCTGAGTGATAAATCTATCCCTCCAGCACATCCTATTTATATCCGTGCTAAGGTTTAAGTTGCTTGCTCTAGTGGTTTTGGTGGATTTGGATTTTTTGAGGTGGAGCATGTCCATTAATTCCGGGTTGGACATGGCCTTGTATGTCAGGCACATGTCACCTCTGAGCAGACGGTATGTGACTGAATAGAGCTGAAGTTTCTTCAATCTGGCAGCATATGACAGATTTTGGAGTCCCTTTATCCTTTTGGTGAGAAACTTTTGGGGTCTCTCCAATTGCTGCAGATGTCGGGCGAGATACATCCCGAATGGGGCATTGTACTCTATCATTGGTCTGATAAGTGAAGAGTACAGGGGAACAATGACCTCACTAGATCTGGATGTGAATCCCTTCATGATCAGGTGGGCAATGTAGAAGGTCTTTCTAACCACTTTAGCAACGTGAGTGTCAAAAGAAAGGCCACTGTCAACCTGGGTCCTCAGGTCCCTGATAACCTCTTCTGTGCTTAGTGGATTGCCACCTATATGGTAGCTTGGGGTTACCTTGTTTTTCCCGAAGGGTATGACTATACATTTTTGGCGTTTAACTTCAGGCCATAGCTCTGGCACCAGCTATCTGTTTCCGTGAGTCCCTTCTGAAGGATATCCGTGTCCGATGCACTTTCCACTATGTAACCCAGTTTGCAGTCGTCTGCAAACTTTGTCAGCCAAAGTCCTCCCATGTTGGCCTGTACTTCTGAGAAGTAGATGCTGAACAATAGGGGGCCAAGGACCGAGCCCTGTGGGACACCACTTGTGACCGGCTTGGAGTCTGACATAGCACCAGCAACTCTAACCCTGTGGGTTCTGTCCTTAAGCCAGTTTGTAACCCATCTTGTGACATATGGGTTTACATTTAAGCTGGTAAGTGTTTCTACAATACCCGAGTGGGGTATTGTGTCAAAAGCCTTTGCAAGGTCAAGGTAGGCTGTATGGACTGCCTTTCCCTCATCAATGGCCTTGGTGACTGTTTCGAAGAAGTCGACCAAGTTCAAAAGGCATGATCTTCCCTTGACGAAGCCAAACTGGGTCGGGTCCAATGTCTGCAAGTCCCCTATATCTTTGTTTATGAGCTCCATTATGATCCTTTCCATAGCTTTGCAGGCATAGCTTTGTATATTGTTTATCTTCTTTATATTCAGAATACAAATGGCCCCAGATATACAGAGTTATCTAGTCATGTTAGATAAGCGGTGAGAAAGCATTTTGTAAAATTCAAGTTCATTATATTTCTATTATCATGTTTTATCATTCCAAAAATCCTCTTGATCTAACTCTTTAGGTCTTCTGAGAAGTATTAATTGCAGCTTTTTCTATATAAATGTTAACCCCAAACTACTGAAAGCCAGGGACTTGACCTGTAAAAGTAATTGGAATAAATGTGGAATCTAGGCATGAGATAGAATGCCACCAAAGTACCGCAGTCTGGCCACAGTGTGACGCAAGTTTCAGATGCCAGCCAGTCAACTTGATGGAAATGGCCAAAAGACCCCCTTGCAGGTCTTTCTTTCTTGTGTCACCTGCTGAGGTCATTAAACAGGTTGTTGGATGCTACATTTGTTAAGCTCTTGCATTGTTTGCCTCACTACTAGGTATGTATTAGTATTCACAGAGACCATGGCTAGTTCAGTGGCTGGCGCCCAGCCTTAGTCCCATGACTGGAAAGTAGGGCTCTCACAAGTACAGATACCCTCATTTACTCAATGCCTATGACACAACCATGTGCTCTTAACTAGGAGCTTGTCATGTCAGGAGTGAATACATTCACACTTCTGTTCTCAGCACTGGACTGCCTTCTGACACAAAGTGCTATCTTTCATGGTACTACACCCAGATGTAGCACATCAGTGCAGTGACCAGCTCTGCATATATGTATTGATGGTCAAAATAGAGTACTTGACAGAATGGAAATTCCCATTTCCCCACGGTGGTGCATCTTCAGATTTGAGAATAAAAGTAGAGTAGCTGATAGCCAGCTCCGCAAGTAGAAGGATAAAGTCCTGACAATGCTGCAGGTGACCCGAAATTGAATTCTGGCTCTGGTGCCTGTAGAGGTTAGTCAGGGATGATGTGAATAAGCAACAATTGTTGGCTTGTTCATCCTGGGGGGAGGAGGCAACTCTGGCTGGCCATAAGGGTGATACCTAGTGACAATACCGGGTATTATCCAAGGGCGGTCAAGCCAGTTGAGCCTGTGCTGTTATGGTGATTACGAGCAGTACAGCTGAGGGGAATGCAGTGTGCAAAGGCAGGGATAACAGGCTGAGATCAGCCACTCAGACTGGGGTAAAAGGGGGTACTCCCAACAGCAGAAGAGTGGGTCACCCTCCCAGGATCAGCAATCTGGCACACTCCCATCCACCTGACTCTCACTTGAGAATGATAATGCTGCTTGAGAGTCTGTGGGGATGTTTTTCTGTGGGAAGAATCTGCACCCCAAAAGCCACTGGCACCTCCTATGGGCTATTCCTCAGACCATGAATGCCCAGCATCCATGTCCATGGAATGAATGGGATGATAACATGTCACTAGTGGCGCCATCAGGCAAAGACCTAGTGGGGTACAAAAACTAAAAGTACAGGAGGTGCCTGTGGCTTTTGGGATGCAGATTCTTCCCAGAGAAAAACAAAATTCACATTGCATTTCTTTTGCACATAAGGACCATTTGATTAAATGGCCTTACTATAGGTGTCACAGATTTGCTGCAGCTTATTTCACCTAATCTGGAGCAAAGAGAAGCACAATAGCATAGGATAACTCAGAGATCCAGACTCCTGTCTGTCATCAACTCCTTCTTTAAGTTTTCCAAATTCATACTGTCTGTCCATCTTGGCCTCTGATGATACCTTCTGTTTTTACATTTTTTTCAAACATCAGTGCCTTGTCTAGTGCATTTTGTCTTTGCATTATTTGGTCAAAGTGTCTGAGTTTTACATTTTCAGTCAGACCAGCAGTCTGGATTTACTTCTTTCAGTGTAGACTGATTCGAGCTTGCAGTCCCTGGAATTCCGGAACGTTTTCTCCAATACCACAGTTGAAAAGCATCAATTTTCCAACACACAGCCTTACATATACTCCATCTGTCACAGCCATAAGTTATTACTGGGAAATCCTTAGTGTACACCAAACTTTGTTAACAGTGTAATACTTGTTCTTTAAAACTTTACCATGTTTGCCATTGTTCTCTTTCCAAGAAACAAGCATTTTTTTAATTTGGCTGCAGTCATCATCTGCAGAAATCTTTGAGCCCAGGGGAATTAAATCTATGTCTCTCCACTTTTTCCTCATGTATTTACAAAAAAAAAAATGATAGGAGAAGATGAGATAACTATCTTTTTTGAAGATGGGCAGAAAACCATCTTTTGTGATTTGTACTTTCAGCTTCATCAACAGGCTGTTCAACTCTTCAGAGTTTCAGCCATCAGAGGGATCACTTTCATATCTGAGGTTGCTATTATTTTTCTCAGGAGTTTTGATTCATAGGTTTATAGGTTCATGGGTGTTTACTAGGCTAGCAACCACAAGGGCCTTTTTAAGCCAAGCCATGCATCCCAAAACTCTGACAAGTTCTGCTACCCTTGATAACTGTAAGCAGGGGTTTGGGAGATGTGCCATTTATAAGCAGGGGCCTAGGAGATGAACCATTTACATGTTGCCCATGTTCATTAGAGACATAGGTGCCAAACCAGAGATGATTTTCCTGTTCCCCATCCAACTGTCCAAGCTGCACTTGAATTTGTTTAGAAAGAACTCTGCTTCACATGGATGGGGAGCCTGTTTCATAGATGGGGTAGTCTCTGGGGATACATACCTGTCTCTCAAGCAGGTCCTATTTATGTCACAGGCAAGGTTTAAGTCTTTAGAATGGGTAATTCTGGTGCTGTTTGTTTTGTGGATATGCATTTAATTCATCTAACCCATCAGCATTTTGTTTGCTAAATTCAGGGTATAATTTATTTATTTATTATTTATTTAACATTTGTTTACCAGGAAAATCCAACTTGGAACAAAGCCAATTTTTAGCAGAGGCCTGGGGAGAAATGCTCCAGATGCATGTCTTTGAAATGTGGGAGGAAACCGGAGCATCCGGAGGAAACCCACATGAATGCAGGGAGGACATGCATACTCCGCACAGAAGGCACTCCACCCAAGAATCGAACTGGAGAACCTCTTGCTGTGAGGCAACAACACTATCACTGCATATGTAGACTAACAATAAACAGTCTTGCCGGACTAACTACTTTCCTGTCTTGATGCGGTTATTTATTCCTTATTCAGTTCTAACTGTTGGTTCTTGTTCAGCACACCAATTCTTCAGAAGATAAATAAGATGAGCCAGTATCCCTGCTATGCTAAGCTCATCGTCATAGTTTATTATTATTCATAGTCCATGTAGAAGACACTGATGCAGAAGTAAATGTTTTTCTGGGCTTCCCACACTTTGTCCATTATTCAGCAGATGTTGGCTATCTGATGTCTGGTGCCTATGTCCCTTCTAAAGCTAAAGTGTACATCTGGCAGTTTTTGGTCTGCATAATCCTAGCATGTCCTCACCTCTATTGACTTTTAATATAGTTAGTTATGACAACAGTCCTAAGAGAAAACTATGTAACTTCTCAACAATTTACATTTTAGTTTTTTTCCTCTGTTTGTTTCATCATATTTACCGCAATCATTATTTGTGTGTACTGCTTCAAAGTGTATATTTTTTCAAAGTTGTGCTATTTCTTACTTTGGATTATATTTATTTTTATCATCTAAACTGTGCAAATTAATAATCTGTGCTAATGTATAACTATGAATGCATTTAGTGATATCCCTTTTCCTATATATATTTTTTTGTTGTTTTTGTTTTTGTCCCCCCACTCAGGATCTTGCACGATGGCACCTCTTCCTTCACCCAACTGACCATTTCAGTGCAATGCAACAAAAGTCATGTATTCTTCGCTGCCTGGGAATCCCTATTAACCCTCCGTTCCCCAGTGAAAGTTAAGTAGTAGTAAGAAGCAGGCAAGCTTGCTAGTTCTTGGGGGTGGCCTACCCTGTCCTTTTGGGAACACCCTCTCCCTCTTTTAGTGGCCGCTATGAGTCAACATTCACTCTTTCCATGGGGAAGTACACCTCCACATACCAGTTTCTGATACCCCTGCCCAAAGAGGAACAGCTAGACCCAGCTCTGTAGCCAGGCCCGCAGGTTCTGTTCATGAGTAAGTAGTGGTAGCTGAGTGATTCACATAGCCCTGCTGTGCTCGCCTGAAGAAGCTACATGGAACCACGGAGTGGTGTCACCTCCAACAAGGTGAAATGATGGGTGACGACCAGGTGCAATGCTAGTCAAGTGGCAGGGGTGTCAAACGTTTTTTATGAATATTCAAAAAGTAACAGATAATTTACTTCAGGTTGACATTAGTGTCTTTTTGTAACATCCTTGAACTGCAAGAATATTCAAAAGGGCACAATGTATCCATCTATGGTTAGCATTGCTGGGCTTAGAACCAATGATCTTGAACTCCGACATTATCCAACTTTTACAATATAATTTAGAGTAACATAATTCTATGCTTACTATTTATTTTATTTATTTATTTATTTACAGTTGTTGACCGGGCTAGTCTAACTGGATTCATGTCCATTTTCAGCAGAGGCCCAGGGAGAAAAGCTACAAACATAGGCAGACACTTATTATACAATATTAATATAAAATATTAAGCTGTGATCAAATACAGATAATAACAATATTTGACAGGGAAAAAAACACAAAGAGTAATGATTTTTAATTTTTTTTTGTACAAGGATAGAGATCATATTACCTCTTGGTTTGAGGTTAGCTTAATTGTTAGTACAGGTAGGCAACATAGTACAGTAGAGAAGTGAAGTAAAAGGGAGAGCAGGATGGGAAAGGGGGAAATCAGTCAGGGTTTGTGCAGGGACAAAGCCAGTGAGTTTTAAGATATTCTTTGAGATGTTTTTTAAAAAGATGTGTGGAAGAGAGAGTAGAAAGTTCACTTGGAAGCTGGTTCAGGCCTTGCCAACTGTGTTAGTGAAAAGTGAGTCCCCAGCTTTGTTGTAAGATTTAATAGTGGAAACTAGAAGTTTATTGAGCGAAGAGTTGTAAGGTTTTTGTAAGAGGTAGTCAGATTAGTGAGGATTGGGGTATTATTAGGGTGGTAAAGTATATTTTGGGTTATAGTAAGTTGATGACAGAGTAGCTGGTGCTGCAGTTTTAACCATCCCGATTGTTTGAGGTTGAGACAGTGGTGGGTTCTGAAAGGGTTGCCAGTGGCGAATCTGGCTATGTTATTATAGCTAGTAACAAGTTTGTTAAGGTTGTTTTTAGAAAGGTTGGTATAAATGGCAGAAGCATAGAACAGGGTAGAGATCAGGTGGGTCTGGGCAATAGTGGCTCTGGCTGTTGATGTAAGGAAGGGTTTGATTCTATACAGGGAACCTAGTTTTTTGTTGACAGACTTTATGGTAGTGTTAATATGGTCATCATAGTTAAGGCTGTTGTCTATGGTAATCCCCAGGAGACAGGTTATAGTATCAGGGGATATGATGGCTCCATTGGTAGAGGTTATTGTGAAGTGAATTTGTGGTGATTTTTGAGTAGGAGCAGAGAGCAATAATTTTGTTTTTTGAGGGTTCAGGAGGAGGCAGTGTTGCATGAACCAATTTTCCACAATATGAAATACAGTTTGGGTGAGGGTCTGGAGTGAGGTTGAGGACCTAGCTGAGCATATTAAAGTTGAATCATCAACATATTGTATGCAGGTGGCTTGAGGAATTGTAGTATTTAGTTCATTAATAAACACTAAAAAGAGAAGAGGGCCTAGGATTGAGCCTTGAGGTACTCCAATGTTTACAGGGAGGGGAGTTGAAAGCTTATTATCCCAAAGGACTGCTTGCTGTCGGTTGTCTAAATAAGATTTAAACCAGAGTAATGCCTGTGCATCCAGTGAATGGGCTTTTAGTACCTCAATAAGCAGATTATGGTTGACCATATCAAAGGCTTTTGAAAAGTCGATAAATAGTGCGGAGGAAAGAGAGGTATTGTTACGATTTTTGTTTACACAGTCAGAAAAGGATAGCAGGGCAGTTGTTGTACTATGGAATGGTCTGAAGCCATGTTGGCAGTTAGCAAGTAAATTGTTGTGGAGGAGGTGGTCAAGTAGTTGCCGGTGGATACATTTTTCCATTATTTTAGCTATTGGAGAGAGTAGGGTAGATTGGTCTAAAGTTGGAAATATCAGTTGATGTCCCACCTTAATGTAGAGGGATGATGTGAAAGACCTTCCATATAAAAGGGATTTTGCTTTCTGTAATAGTTCTATTTATAAGAATAGAAATAGGGTAGGCAATGGCTTTAGCTGCAATTTGCAGGTATTCCGCTGGTAGACAGTCAGCAGAAGGGGTGCATGTCTTGAGTTTTTGAAGGAGGTTAAAAATGAGGGATGTAGGTACTGGTTGTATGTGAAAGGAAGGAACTGGATTCATTGTCGTATTAGGTGGGAGGGTGCTAATGGGTGGTAGAGTTATTAGCCAGAGTTTGAATGGCTTCTGTAAAGTAGTTGTTAAAGG
Organism: Protopterus annectens; assembly: GCF_019279795.1. Lineage (NCBI taxonomy): Eukaryota > Metazoa > Chordata > Ceratodontiformes > Protopteridae > Protopterus > Protopterus annectens. Next base: position 1,176,963,496 of record NC_056737.1, on the reverse strand, counting down.
AATCAGCGATTAGCTTAGGGTTATTATGGGTGATTCCTGATGTGGTAGGAGTCTTGGAGTGCCCTGGCTGAAGTAGTTTGTTCATAGCTGACCAGAAATTTTGTGTTTTTTGTTTGTGAGTTTGTTGGAGGTGGAGGTAAAAGTTTTTTTTGTCTAGCAGAATTTCTTTTTTGGTGGCATTTCTTAATTGTTTAAAGTAAAGATAATCTGATGGGCTTTTAGAGGTTCTCCACTTGGCCCACATTTTATTTCTTAGGAGGATTTTCTGCCTAGTTTGTTTTGTGAACCATGGGGCAGTTTTGATCTTTATTCAGGAAGAGCAATAGGGGGCATGGCAGTCTAGGATTTGAAGGAATCTAGTATTAAAGTAGGTCACTGCTTCATCAAGTTGAAGATGGAGCAGTGGTGACCAGTCGCATGCTTTCAGTTCTGTTTGGAAGTTCTCAGGATGAAAGTTTTTTTTTAGAATGGGAGGTTTTGAAAATAGTAGCATTAGGACTATGAAGTTTTTGTTTAATTATATAGGTTAGAGCATGGTCACTGATGTCATCTGGAAGGGTTCCTGGCTTATAAGTACTAGGGTGACTGTTATAAGGATCCAGTCTAGGGTGCGTTCTTTACCACTTTGTTTGTGGGTTCTAGTAGGGGTGGTTATCATTTGTGAGAAACCATAAAGATTTATGTGGTTAATGGGATTGGGGGACCTGCAGGTAGCCATGTCTATATTAAAGTCACCTAACACAATGGTTTCCTGAGGTAGGCGGGTAGATAGGCCACTAAGTATATTTTCAAGTGTACTGATATTGTTTCCAGGGGGAATATAGGAACAGATTATATAGATGGATTTATAGTTATTGATTTGAAGTTTAGCTGTAAGGGTTTCTGCAATGGAGTTTGAGGGAAGTGGCACATTGAAGAGCGACACTTGGAGTTCTGATTTATACAAAATGGCTACCCCCCACCCTTTTTGGTAATGCGGTCACATTTCAGGATGTTATATCCTGGGGGGTTAATCTCATGGTCCTTGGTTGAAGGTTTAAGCCAAGTTTCAGTAATACAGAGGATATCAAATTTGTGCACATCTAGGAGTGCATGTAGGTGGGATATTTTATTGTTAATGCGACGGATGTTAAGGTGAGCTATCAGGAGGGAGTTAGATGAACATGTTGGGGTAAAGGTGGTGTGGGGTTTTTGGTTTAGTGGGTTACTGGGAAGTCTTGTATTGGGGTCAGGGTTTGGATGACTATCACCATCTAATAGGGGATGTTGTTGAGGTTTTTGTATTAGTTTTATGATTTTATAGTTGTTAGGGGGTTTCTTGACATAGAAGTAAGTGATATGGGTAGATCTATGGTACTTTGGAAGTATATAGCTAGAAGTAGAGGTTATATTAATGTGGTTGAGAGATTTTATATGTGATTTAATACTGTGTGTACTGTCTATTGTAATTGGAATTTGCAGTGTATTACTTTGTTTTCTTGCTGTTGTATTATGTTTTGTATTTCTTAAACATTGCATTGGTTGTACTGCCTTTGAGTTTTTTCCCTTTCTCTCCTCCACTTGGACTGAAATTTCTTCTTGGACTTCCCTGGACTTTAAAATACTGGTTGGGTTTGTTGGTGGGGGTGGTGCTGTTCAGGCAGAGAAAAATGTTCAAAGCTAGAATTAGGGAAGCTAGAATAGTAGGTAAGAGTAGGAAGTATGTGTAAATAGAGTTATGTTTAGAACCCTTTAGGATGAATAGGAAAGGGTGGTGTGAGATGAAGGAAGGTGTCTTGTATTATGTAGAAATAAAGGTGTTTGGTATCAGGTGAAAATAAAGGAGCCAGAAGGAGGGAGAGTTGTAAGAGGTAGAGTGGACTGAGGAAAAAAAGTTTAATATGAGTTATTATAAGGTTACAATAGGAAAGGAAGTTATGTTTAGTTGGTAAATACAGGAGGATATAAGACAGGTAAGGGAGAGGGTGTAAAGGTGTTAAGTAACTTTAAGGAGTAATTGTAGTTGGGGGAGGGGGTGTTAAGTGTAAGTAGTTAGTGATAGGTAGATGAGGGGTAGGGGGTGTGGCTAGGGAAGTGTAAAGCTAAAAGCACTGGGGGTGTGTGGGAATTGGGGGTAGGGTAGCGGAGTGAGCCAGCAGGGCAAACTGAGCGGGTTTTAGAGCAGGTAGAGGAAGAGTTAGCAGAGACAATCAGAGAGTAGCAGGTTTCAGGTGCAGTGAAGGTGGTCACAGGTAAGTAGAGTTTGGTAAAGCAGGTTGGAAGTAGAAATGGATAGTGGGGTGGGAGGAAATAGAAGAGGTATAATGGAGCTAGAGGGTGTGAAGGGAAAGGGATAAGAGCAGCAAGACAATGCAGGAAGATTAGCAGCTAGTTAAGGGGAAAAGTCTGAGAGAAGATCCAGAGAAGAAACTGGGGAAAGTGGGGGAATAGTTATAGCCTAAGGCTAGCCTGGAGCACCACCTAGTGGGCAGAAAGCAGAATACAACAAGGTAACTGTGATAAAGGTAGCAGGTAGGGGTGAAACAGGTAATGGGTTCAGGGGGTATGGGAAAATGGCAGTAGGAACACAGATAGAGAGGAGTATGGCTGCTGGTTTCCTGACTCAGTGGCTTAATTACTATTTCTACTTGGTACAGTATAAATAACAAAGAAACAGTCTACAACCTATACTAGATAAAGTGTAAATTAAACAGATACAGTTGAAGAAGTAGGACTCAGGTGTAACATAGTTTCTTAATCCATTAGAAACAGGGAAGAAAACAAAACACTGGGATAGCAGAACTCTTTGGTCAGATATTGGGATGGCTGGAATTGGATGAAAGGGGTCTTTAAAGACCAGGAAAGGTCCTTTAGCGCAGGATAGGAGGTGGAGAGTTTCTTAATCCATTAGAAACAGGGAAGAAAACAAAACACTGGGGCAGCAGAAATCTTTGGCCAGGCATTGGGATGGCTTGAATTGGATGAAAGGGGTCCTTAAAGACCAGGAAAGGTCCTTTAGTGCAAGATAGGATGTAGAGAGTTTCTTAATCCATTAGAAACAGGGAAGAAAACAAAACACTGGGGCAGCAGAAATCTTTGGCCAGGCATTGGGATGGCTGGAATTGGATGAAAGGGGTCCTTAAAGACCAGGCAATGTCCTTTAGTGCAGGATAGGAGGTAGAGAGAATACAGACGTTCCTCTGGGGCCAGGGACACTCAGCAGCCAGGGCAGGAACAGGGATAATAAAGATCAGTGCCTGACCAGACTGGGGAAATTCCTGCCTGCAAAAGACCCTTATTGACCCGAATTTCAGGGAGTATCACCATCCCTCTTTTGCCAGATGCCCTCCCTACCTGACGTTAGGATGTCAGTGGTATAAAGGTGCCATCAGATGGCTCCATAGAACCTCTTGCTGTGGTGCGACAACGCTTCCACTGCACCACTGCGCTGATCCCTCGGAACTGGCTCAGCCATTATATAGCTTCCTAATATGTATTTTGTAACTATACTGACCTCTAGACAATTTAATAACAGTTGCACATTTTCTTAATCACAGGTATGCTTGTGTCCTGTGGAAGAATGAATGAGGTATTCAAGGCAAAAACTTTGTGCCTCCACAGGGCTTTCAGCAGGAATCTACGTAGGTCCCTCTGGGATATCCTGCAGTAGCAACACAGCAGCTTAGTTTGTCTGTGCTGATAGCTAGTTTCTTTTATCTGTCGCTACATGGTCAGTCATGTGACTTGGCATCTGTTCTGCTACAGGAAACTTGCTTTCCATCATTGGGATGTTGAATATGTTTGCTCTCTGTGTTTGTCACCGATGCTGGTTAGAAGGTCCGTCTGTCCTTCTTTGGGTGTAACTTGTCATGCATCTTCCCCGAAATGTTTTGTTCACATCCAGTTCTGGATCTGGTCAGGCACTGATCTTGGGATGCCACTTTGGGGTCCATTTTGCCCATATAATATTATGTGGGTGGTCATTGTTTCCATTATAATGATATTCTTGTTAAGTTCCTTATCAAAAAACATTCACTAGACAACAATTTTATTTGTTTATTTTTTTTCTTTTTCATGATAAAATGGTGTACAGTCCCAAAAAGTTGATTAGTATAGTAATGTTTTTGGAAGTTAGATAGCACATATTTATGGATGGGTATATTATAATTTTAGCACAAACTTCAATTAAATGTTGTTGTCAACAGGAAATCTATTAAGGCAGGTAAAAAAGATACAGAAGAAGCTTTGCTAAGCCAGAGCCCACATTACATTATCATACACATATAAATTCTTCCAAATATGTAGACCGATAGCACTTTGCTAGTAAAACCCACTTCCTCAAAAAGTAAAGACACTTATAGTGAATGTGGAGCATGTCAGTTTATCTTTGATTAACCCAATAGTCACTGAGAACACCTGAGTTATAGTACTGTAAATAGTGATAGGTATAACTGTAATTCTACAGGTATAGTTTAGTTTTCTAGGTGTGCTACCTGTCCTTTATGTTATAGGTATGACCACTAGAAGTTTAGAGAAGGAAATTAAAGGGCACTTACATGCTATAAAAAGTAAAGACATTCATTCTTGATGAATGGGACTCATTTTTTTTTATTGATTTAACATTTGTTTACCGAGAAAGTCCGACTTGGAACAAAGCCAATTTGCAGCAGCTTCCCAGGGAGAAATGCTCCCAAAGTATGTTTTTGTAACATGGGAGGAAACTAGAGCACCCAGAGGAAACCCACACAAATGCAGGGAGGACATGCAGACTCTGCACAGAAGGCACCCCAGCTGAGAATCAAACTGGAGAACCTCTTGCTGTGGGGCAACAACGCTTCCACTGCATCACTGCGCTGATCCCTCGGAACTGGCTTGGCCATTATATAGCTCATGCCAGCCAAAAAACTCTCGAACTGAGACTCTAGCCACAATCTCCCTCTCCCTATTACCTCAGATCTCATTTGCCGCTCTGATAACTAGACGCATCAGCCAATACTGTCCAGCTAGGTGCTTTAATTTTACATTTTATTGAAAGTTGTTCTCTTTGATAGTTGCAGTTCTATCTTTATTTTACTGCTTGTGTGTTTATAAATAACTCAACCTTTCTTACCTAATGGTATTCTGATTACCATTGTTGGTATTTTCCCTTCCTCTCTGTACCTTTGCGGTATCTCTTTCAGTACCATCACTGGTATTTTCCGTTCTCCTCTTACCATTTTTTGCTATTCTTTCCTGCCATTGTTGGTAGGTATTCCTTTTTCTATCCCTTAAGCGGGAGTGTTTGTGCAAGTTTTTTTTTTAAAATGGTGGAGAAATAAAAGGCACATTAGGCTTTAAACAGTGCCAAGATTGTGGAAGAAAGATGCTCAATTCAGACGGGCAACTTTTTTGCGTGTATTGTTTGGGTGCACCCCATTTAGAGACTAATTGCAAGATCTGCCAAGGTTTAAGTGCTAGAACTCTGGCAGAGCATCAAAATGAGTTGATTTTGAAAAGTTTATTAATGTCTTCCTTTGACGAAGCCCTGTCTAAGCCAGAGTCCTCAAAAGTTGAACATAAAAATAGAAGCCGCTCAGTGTCAATCTCACCATTGGCACTCGACTCAAAAAGACAGAAGTCTCCGGTTCCATCAGTCTGTTTAGAACCAAACAGTAAAGTTCCTAAAATAACTGCAAACCAGTCTTTGGCACCATCAGTCTTGTCCCCTTCAGTACTGATGGTTTCATCACCAGCCTTGACTACCTTGGCACCGACAATTTATTCAGCACTGACCATGACAGTCTCAGCACCAACAATTCCGTTGGCACCAGCATCATTAACCTCCTTCGTTGTGACTTCTCCATCTGCTCTGCAGCATATGGTGCTGAAGCGAGATACATATATACCTGCCAGAATGAGATATTCCCCATCCACAGATCCTTTTCTGGCTCAACTTCCCAGTCCATTTTTGGATAGGCCAGAGTCTCCCTCGGATATCGGTCCATTCAACCAGAAGTCTTTCTGAGGTAGATGTGGTGAGATTAGTGGATTAGCTTTTGGTGGCCAGGGGGCTTCCTGTGCCCACTCAGACCTCCCTCCCCTCTGGAATTGAGGTTTCTTCTCCCAGGACTCCTCCTATATTTCCTCCTCTGACCTCTTTTTCACATTCAGAGCCCACCACTTTGACTACCCCAGGTCCAACTGTTATGGAGCCGACAGAAGCACTTTCTTTGGTACCAAATTCAGCTCTGATGTCTTCTGCCTCCTCTGTGCTGATAGACTCTTGGGTCTGCAGTTTGGCTGTCAGTTCTGGGGGCTCTGGTATGGTGCCGATTGTTTGCTTGAGGCTGTCCTTGGCTCTCAGAACCATGGCAGTTTCAGATTCTTCCCTTGCTCCAGTTTTGGATGGCGGTCCTCTGGACTAGGGTGTGAGCCCAGTTTCGAGGTTGCTTTCTTGGTTCCAGACTCCCATCCCTCTTCAGGTGGGCCTGCCTTCCAAATCGTGGAAAGAGCTCTAGCCTCAGCAGGCTCTCAGCTGGCTCCATCTGTGTTGGAGATTCACATTTTTGTACCCTCGGGTTCCCAACTGCCACAGTCTCTCACATCAGGACAGCGAGCACCAAAGTGGCAAGACATCCCAGTTCAGGGTCGCTCTTCTTCGGGGTCTTCCTCAGAGATTCCCATTGAGGAGCCACCCTGTAAGAAGACTTGCAAGAGGAAGCATATAGATTCTCCAGAAGAATCTGTCATGTAAGACACAGACTACAATGAAAGGGAGGGTTCCCCCAGTCACCCCTGAAGATGTCTCATTTGGAGACATCCTAAAAATCCTAAAAGAGAGGGGTAATTGGAAGCCCTCAAACCCATACCCTGAGTAATCTGTATTTTTCCAGGCTTTCCATGCCTGCCCACCCATCTACTTCCTGGGTGACCTCACCCACTGATTAAACTTATCGTGCAGGGGGTGTGAAAGTCTCCTGATTTCGTATAGTCCATTCCCCAGAGATCAGATAAAATTTTATTAGCTCTAGTGACCAACCACACTGGGGAAAGGGTTTAGCAGTAAATGCTATGGTAGTGGCGGTGGCCACCAAAAAGGAACTTGCCGAGGAGAGTTCCACTGTCCGTCCTCCCAACTGAGAGTCTTAGACGATGGACAGGTTTGGAAAGTGGGTCTATGCACCAATGACCTTTGCTCTTAGGTCCTTGAATTTCATGGCACACTTCACTAGACTGCAAAGGGATCTGATAAAAAAGCTATCAGATACCCTCACAGTAGCTGTGTCTGATGAGGCGTAGGATAAAGTTGCATCTCAGCTTGCCACTGTGGATTCTATATCAGACTCGTCCATGCTTCTGATTGCTTATGCAGCCAAAGGAACATCTAGGTCAGCGAGTTCAGGTGTTGCCATAAAGCACTGTGCCTGGATGCATTCATGTGACTTTGCAGAATCTTTTAAGTCTTCCTTCGTCAATGCTTCTATTGACAGATCTTCCTTGTTTGGCCCCAAAGTTAGAGACATACTAGTCAGGTGTGAAAAAGATGGAAAAACCCTTTCTTCTGTAGGCATTCATTTCCCTACTCCTCAACAATCCTATTCTAGGAATCAGAGGAGTGGAAAAATGTGGTTCAAAAAATCCCAAGGGCCTTTTCGGGACACACATGGTGAATACTCCTCTCGGGGCAGAGGGGGAAGTTCTAATGGAAGATGCCCTCCCTGGTGCAGAGGGGGCCCCTGGAATCAGGGCTCCAGAGACTCCTTCTCTGGACAACCCTATCAGCTCTCCTGAATGGAGGCATGATTGCTTATCTCTGGAAGCAGTTGGGGGAAGGTTTTCACTGCATCAGACAGCCTGGCTATTGATAACTTCAGATTCTTGGGTGCAGAGAATTATCACCAGAGGCTACCATTTCCCCTTTACTGTCTTCCCAAAGTCAACAAAAAGAGTTCCCAATGTTCCACGCAATCAGAGGGACCAAGCAGCCATAGAGATTCAAAAGCTACTAGAAAAAAAGTGTCATCCAAGAAGTCGCAGCAGACCAAAGGGGATCCGGTTTTTACTCAAGATTCTTTTTAGTGCCAAAAAAGATGGGGGACTAGAGACCAATTTTAGATTTCAGCCTTCTGAACAAGTTCATTCAGCAAACAAAATTCTGGATGGTCACGGTTCAGTCTATCCTTCTGTTCTAGAGGAGAATGACTGGATGTGCTGTATAGACCTTCAGGACACGTACTACCACATAAAGGTGGACAAATGCTCCAGAAGGTTTCTCCGCTTCTGACTGGGAGCCAGTCACTTCCAGTTCAGAGTGCTGCAATTCAGTCTCACCACAGCCCCCAGGATGTTCACCAAATGCATGGAAGCAGTAACAGCTTACTTGAGACTACACGGGTTCTGAGTGTTTCCATATCTAGATGACTGGCTCCTCATTGCCCCACCAGACATCTACTGCTACAAGCCACAGACCTCATACTAAATCTTTTTTCAGTCTTTGGGCATTACAATCAACAAAGAGAAGTCCCAGTTGACACCAACTCAAGACCTAGAATTTATACGAGCACGACTTAGTACAGTTTCTTGCATTGCTTCTCTCTCCCTACACAGACTACAAAAAATAATGATGCAAGTACATTTCATCAAATCTCAAGACAAAGCTCCTGCTCTTCTCATCCTTCAAGCCCTAGGATCTATGGAAGCGACCATAACCTTAGTACCCATGGCAAGATTTCATATGAGATTGCTTCAATGGCTTTTAGTTGCGCAATGGTCAATACTGAAGCATCCCATGTCCTATTCAATTTTGATAACAAATCACTGCAAGAAGGTCCTATCCTGGTGGATGAAGTCAGAGGAGATTCTATGGGGCTACACCCTCATCATCTCTGCCCATGGCCATAGTGACCATGGATGCCTCCTTGATTGGGAGGAGGGGCTTTATCTGCGAAGGGCAGTCCAAGGCACTTGGTCCCCATAAGAGGCCAATTGGTGCATCAGTGTCTTGGAATTGAGAGCAGTGCTTCTAGTGTTGCAAGCCTTTCAGTCTATCCTCCCTTCAGAGATGATAGCAATCCAATAAGGTGTTCTTATATAGTTAATTATTTTTTATATATTAACAATATTCATTTTAGAACTAGTGGAGCCTATGACTGTAGGACGGAGGGGATTGTTTATGCTATTAAATGTAATTGTAATAAGTTTTACATTGGACAAACAAAAAGAATGTTTAAGACACAATTGTTAGAACATCTAAGAGATATTAGAGTGAATAGAATGGAGAGCCATTTGGCTCTTCATTTTAATAAATGTCATGGTGGATATCTAGTGGGTTTGAAAGCCACTATTTTGGAACAAATTAAAATGGAATGTTTTGATAAAGAAGCATATAAGTTTATGCTTCTAAGAAAGGAAACGGTGTTTATTTTAAAGTATAATACATTGATGCCTATAGGCTTGAACACAGAATGTTGTTGGAAAAGTATTATATGAATTGCTGTGTGTTACTTTAAAGTTGTATTTATTTATATAATTGTTTAATTGTTTATTTAATTGGAGCTGGGACTATATAAACTGTTTTTAAATTCTGTATGTTACTCCTTGAAGGCTAATTGTGGCCGAGGTGCTAGAGGAATAAATTCTTTTTTCAGTGGCTGCTGTGTTTTTCGTTTTGTGGTGAAGCAATTCAGCATTTTTCTTTGTTTGTGTTACCATGATAGCAATCCAGTCAGACAACATATCAGTAGTCTGGTACATCAGCAAACAAGGTGGAACCAGAACTTACCCCCTGTGCTGGGAAGCTCTCAGCTTATGGCAAGGGGCAATCTGTTCCAACTGCTTTCTGATAGCAATGCATATCCCAGGAAGCTCCAATGTGATAGTGGACAAACTGAGCAAATGCATCCTCCTGCCTCACGAATGGTCTCTCAATCCCAAGGTAGTGATGAAAATTTTTCATTATTGGGGCCAGCCTGGCTGCTGACTCTGCCTCCCCAATGAACAACAAATGCAGCAGCTATTTTGCCTTAATTTCCCTGCAGGGGGAGTCCCCGAGAGACGCACTCCCCCACGATTGGCCCCAGGGACTACTTTATGCTTTTCTACCATTCACCCCTGTTCTTGAAGAAAGCCCAGAGGTTGAGAAGCAAAGTGATTCTGATTCCACCTTATTGGCCCCATCAAGTTTGGTTCCCATTCCTTTGGCATCACCTGATTCACCGTCCTTCGATACTGGACCCAGTTCCAGACCTGCTGTCTCACCCACAGGGAGTGGTGCATCCCAACCTTCACATTCTCAAGCTGACATCTTGGTATCTCCAATTCCATTCATTGCCAGGCAGAACAACTTAACTTCCCTGTTAAAAACAATCCTGCTGGCTTCTCATAAACTGTCAACCAGGAAACTTTATCTCAGCAAATGGAAAAGATTTTCAAGTTGGGCCCATACGAATAATTTAGATCTCTTTTCAGCACCTGTTCACAAGGTCTTGGAATTCCTGGCTTCACTTTTTCATCAAGGGGCTTTTACTTCCACCATCCAAGTCCAGTTAGCAGCCATTTCCAATTTCCACAATGGGTTTGATGACCACTCCTTAATTTTTCTTAAAGGTGCATTGCATCTAAAGCCCCATTTAAGGATCCTGTGGCTTCATGGGATTTGACCCTTCAGCCCTTTGAGCCAGCGATCTCAAGTTTCTGTCATGGAAAGCTTGTTTTCTGGTGGCAGTCACTTCTGCCAGGAGAGTTTCTGAATTGCAGGCTTTATGTGTAAAACACCCTTATATGATTTCTCATAAAGATTGGGTTTCATTGAGAACCTATCCTTCCTTTCTTCCTAAGGTGGTTTCAGAATCTAATATTAATAAGTCTATTGATTTACCTGTCTTTTTCCCAAATTTTTCAAATAAAGGTGAATATTGCTTGCATTTACTAGATGTTCATAGGCAATTACATTTCTATCTTGACAGAACCAAACAATGTAGAAAAACAGGTCAACTGTTTGTGTCCTTTTCAGGTCCAACTATGGGTAAACCTGTCTTGAAAGTAACTTTGTCAAAATAGCTTAAGGATTGTGTTATTTTTATTTACAATCATAATAACCACAAGTTGCCTGCTCCTGTGAAAGCGCATTCCACCAGGTCTGTATCCACTTCAGTTGTTTTCCATTCCAAGACATCTGTGGAAGAGATATTTGCAGCTGTAACATGGGCTACCCCCATACTTTTATCACTCATTACAAATTGGATATGACCTCCAGGGGATGAGCATCTTTTGGCTCTATGGTGCTCAAAAATATCCTTCCACTGGGCCACCCAGGACCTAAAGTAGCTGGGGACACTGTCCCTTTCATCAAGAATGAATGAAGATTGACAACATCAGATAAAGAAATTATGTCCTTACCATAACATTCCATCTGTATTGTCGATCTTCATTCATTCGTGGCATCCCACCCTCCTGCCCCCTCCTATGGACTTCTGGAGGTTTGGACACTTGTTCTGGCAGTTTTTAGGTGACTCCTTAGACATGGCTTCTGTTATCATTCTATTCTTTGGCTGCAAACTCAATCTGAGATAATAGAGAGAGGAGGATTGTGGGTAGAGTCTTAGCTCGAGAGTTTTTGTGTGGCACGAGCTGTATAATGGCCGAGCCGGTTCCGAAGGGTCAGAACCAAGTCCCATTCGTCAAAATGAATGAAGATCGACAACACAGATGGAATGTTATGGTAAGGACATAACTTCTTTATAATGCCCTATATAAACATATATTACATTGTACTGAGTGGAAAAGATTTTATTTTTTTGTGATTGATTATCAGACCGTAGACTTAAGAGGGAGTAATTTTAGAGCTAAGCTGAAATTTACTAAAATTAAAAGCAGACTGGAGTCTCAGCTTCAGTATAACTATTCATGTTAAATATGTTTTAACTATTGGAAGGTTAAAGAAGTACAAATATACTAAATATATTTAGTTGTTTTTTATTGTATTATTTTATAATGTGTATGGTACCTTAAATGACAGGGATGACTGGTCATGTGATTGTTACAGTGAGTTTTAAATACTTGCATTTTCTTGTAGTTTTTATTTTTATGAAGTTTGGCTTTAGTAGGAATGGAAGTTCTAAACAAAGGCTACTACTGCTCTGGCTGTGGAATTTTTGGTTTTAGTTTTGTGGGGAGATGATCCACTGTGGCGACCCCTAACTGGGAAAAGTCGAAAGAAGAAGAAAGAAGTTTTGTGGATTTTAACACCCGTTTCAAGAACAGTTGTGGGTTTATGGTTGTTTTTTTGTGTGTATTGTACCCAAGTTCTTGATGGTGAGTGGTCATACAAATAGTTTAAAAGGATTGACATTGCATACTTATCTTCATAGTCAGAATGATTTTCCAGTGAGGAAGTGTGGGTAATTCTAACAGTAATACCACAGGTAACTGTCTTCAAAAACTTTTGAAACTATATCAGAAAACTGAAAGAAGCTTGGGTCTATATTAGAACATCAGAGTTTCAAAACTTCGAATGTTCTAATATTGAACCCTATTCAGCAAAAGCTGAAAACATCGAAGCAATAGAAAACCAAATTTTTCCTAGGGAAAGAATTTGGTTGTCCATTTCTGTTGCTTTGGTATTTTCAGCGCTGTGGTGGAAAGTTACGGGTCGGGTCCAGGTAAGTGTGCAGTTGAGTGCGGGTTAGGTTAGTTAGGGTTAGGGTGCCGGTTAGGTATGAGTGCGATTGTGTGGATGTGAGGGTTAGGGCAGGTTAGGTGAGTTAGGGTTAGAGCGTGGGTTAGGTATGTGTGCGATTGTGTGGACGTGAGGGTTAGGGCGGGTTAGGTGAGTTAGGGTTAGGGTGCGGATCAGGTAAGTGTGTGATTGTGTGGTTGTGAGGGTTAAGGCAGGGTAGGTGAGTTAGGGTTAGGGCGGGGGTGAGGTGAGTGTGTGATAGCGACAGACCTTAGGGTTAGAGTTTGGGTTAAGGTAAGTAGATAGTTAGTCGTGTGTATAGTTTAGTGTAGGGTTAGGTGTAATATTTTAGGTGTATGTGTGTGGATTGCTGTTTGTTTGGTATGCTTGTGTTGTGTGTATGTGTTTTGGAACAGCAAATTTTTCCCCTAGGAAAAATTTGCTGTTCTGTATGTTCGATGTTTTCAGCTTTCGCTGAATAGGGTTCGATATTAGAACATTCGAAGTTTTGAAACTTCGATGTTCTAATATAGACCCAAGAAGCTTCACTCCTTGATGTATGATAATTCATGTTTAGACAATGCATTTCCTTAAAAATATTACCTAAGGGGCTAGTATTTTTCAAGTTCCCAATGACCTAAGAGAAGATGATACTTTTTCCCAAGAATTAAAGTCTTTTTCAACCAGGCTGGTTTAGAGCTATTATGACGACTTATCAAAAAATAATGAAGAGTGAAATAATGGCCTTAGATGGACTAATTAATTAACTTCTTAACAACAAAATAAGTGCTGCTGAATATGAGAGTGTAGTTATTTCTTTGGAAATGGAGACCAAAAGAATTATTGTTCGTAAACATAAGAGAATTACTCAGGATTGCACAGGTAATTGTAACTATATGGCCTTCATGCTACCATCTTGGAATAAGGGAGATGATAAGCTCAGTACTCCATGTAAACAATACCTGAGCACGGTTCCAATATTAATGAAGTTTTTTTTAGGAAACAATACCTGATGAACCTCCACAGAGGCCAGATAGGTTGACCTCCATGAATCAAAATCACTGGAGTCAAAATAAAAGGTCTATAAACACCACCAATGATTATGACAAAGCCATCCAGCAGCTCCAACCCTCTCAGACTATGTTTCATGCTACCAGGGGGAAGAGGAGGAGAGAGAACACAGTTCATCACAGGGGGACAGCACCCAGATGGCACTAAATGGTTTGAATACAAACACTGTTCTTACCTTTGCAGGTAATTTCAAACTTTTTAGCTTGACTAATGAAGTGTTTATTGCACGTGAAATTCATTTATTATAAAGTGGGCTATCGTTTATGCATAGGAAGATAGTCAAGATAAATAAGACTGTTGTTAATTTGAGGGTATTTACTAGAAATTTAAACTTATCAAATATTTTACATAACATTCCTTTCGATGAAAAACAGTGTACACAAGCCCCCTACCATTTAATCCACCTCTCCTGTTGATTATTCATTTTATATTTTTTTGTGAAAATAATATTGTTCAATTATTGAATGACAAAACTACTTTTCCTTATCATAATATGAGTATGTTGTTAAGGAATTCATGGAGATGATTAGGAAAAAGAAAAGTCCAAGGTCTATGAAAACAGATAAAGGGAGAGGGCTTGTCATTGTTTATAACTGTGACTGTATACGTGGTATTGAAAAATGTTATATAATCCCAAAGAATATTAAGAGGCCAGAAAACTGTATATTTACAAAAACGTATTTCTGTGAAAAAACATTCTACATGGTGTCACTTGATGGTTATATTGATATGCAGACATATGAATATTTACTTGATGACTATCCTGTCATTGCAACCCTCTAAGGTATTCCTAAAATATATAAATGTATTACATCTTCTACCTTTAGGCCAATGGTTTTGGGAGCAAAGTGCGCGGGTGAAGGCATATCAGTTTTATGGACTGTATTATAAATCCTTTTTGTACAAAAATTTACTTCTTTTTTTGAAGGTTAGTTGGGATTTTTTTTTTTTTGGACAAATTACATTCCTATGTATTTTCGGGCAATGAGGCATATCTCATTGTAGTTGATGTAGTGTCACTGTTTACATGCATACCATGGAATGTGATTGCTTTTGTCAGACAATATGCAAATGTAATATTTATGAGTCACAAGATTAATCGTTTCTGTACATTTTTAGAATTTAGTCTAGAGGATATCTGTATATATATATATATATATATATATATATATATATATATTTTTTATTGTAAGGTCGAAGTGGGTTCACTTCAGTCGAAATCCGGAGGCCGAACGGCGACAATGTCAAACACGACATTGTCAAAGTATGAATCTCGCCCCCATTTCGACCCATGTTAAAGCCTGTTCTGAGGTTGAAGTTGAGTCGTATTTTGACAATGTTGGAATTCGACATTGTCGCTTTCGTGGACGTGGGTCGATGATCTCAGCATTTGATGGAGTCTGGTTCGACCTTATGATAGTAAACATATATATATATATATATATATATATATATATATATATATATATATATATAAAATTTTAAATTCCACCTGCAACTCCTGGGTATTGCCATAGGTTCTGCTGTTGCTCCTACCCCTGCCAACCTAGTATTAGATTGGTGGGAATTAAATTATTTAAATAGCTGTTCTCCTTAATATAGAGTCACTTTTTTTAAAGACGTATGGATGAATTATTTTCATCATAAATAATACTTAGGAATATTGTTATGCATTTTAGAAGAGCTGAATTCTTCCAATATGTTTTTAACATTTACAATAGGATAAATGAGTACCCAAGTGAATTTTTTACATGTGCATGTAACTATGGACATAGGAACTGCATATTGTTCTAGTAATAATCACAGGAAAAATACTTTTACTAATAATTATTTACACTACTCTAGTAATCATGCCTTGCATATTGAAAATTACATTCCCAAGAGTCAGTTTATTAGTATTTCTGAACTGACCACCTTGGTTGAAGAATTAAAAAAAATGCAAATTATTGTATGACTGTTCAAAGAGAGGGGGTTATAGGCTAAAATATATAGTAAATAGTGTTAAACAGATTAAGTCTAAGAGAAATGTGTCCTTTCTGCTCATTTTAACAGATGGTTTAACAAATATTAATGTTCATATTAATAGTCACAATATACCTTTGAAAGTAGCCTTTTCTTTGGATATGGCTACAGATACTACTAGTAATATAGATATAATTATTAAAAATGGGAAAGTCTTTCAAGGTAATGATCAACTTGTATAAATCATAGGTGACAAGATAATTTTTCCTTATAAGAAAATGTTTAGCTTTAAGCATTTGTAGCAGATTGATAGTACTCTATTAGTAAAACCCATTTCCTCAGATACTAAAGGTACATATAAAAGCGTGGTGAATGTAGGAATGCTTTTTTATTTCTGAAGGATCCACTATTCACTTATAACACTTGGGTTATAGTACTGGAAACAGTGACAGGTATACTTTTAAATCTATGGGAGAGTTTATTTAGCTAAGTGCTCATCCTGTCCTTCATTTTATAAAGGCATAACCACTAGAAATGTAGAGAAGGGAATTAAAGGGCACGTACATGCTATAAAAAGTACTGATTTGTATAATTCCCTAACTAAACATACATTGTAATGAGTGCAAAATATTTTATTTCTTGTGATTGATTATCAGGCTGTAGACTTAAGAGGGGGTAATTTTAGAGCCAAGCTGGAGATAAAGGAAACTGAATTGCAACTAAGATTAAAAGCCGATTGCAGTCTCAGCTTCAATAAAACTATTCATGTTAAATGTGTTTTAACTAATAGAAGGTTAAATAAGTACAAATGTACTAAATATATTTAGTAATTTTACATATTTATCAAACAGATTTTCTATCATTTTCATGGTACTTTAAAAAGCAAGGGTAAATAGTCATGTAATTGATACAGAGACTCATAAATACTTGTAGTTCCTTGTTGTTTTTATTCTGATGAAGTTCAGTTTTAGAACAAATGAACGCACTAAAGTTCTTAAATGCTACTGCCACTTTGATCTTAGTGCTTGCAGTTTTAGATTTGTGGATGTTAACATCTATTTCAAGAACAGTTGTGGGTTTACAGTTAAGGGTAACCCCTAAATAGAAAAACAAACAGGTTCACCATTTTAGAAGGTATAATTCTTCTGAAGCTTTGCACATGGTATGCTAATACTACTGACAGTGTTATATAATTATTACCAAGCTGCTTATGGTCCTTTAGACCTTTAATATAGTGTTCTCCTCCATATTATATTTCTATTTATTACCCCCAATATAATCATCAAACTGCTTCTTAAATGTATCCATAGAGTCAGATTCTTTAACCCACAATGGAAGTTCATAGTACAACCTAACACACTGAGTAATATATGTTATCTCTTTTTACAGTTATACTTTTATTTAGTTTAAAAATAGGTCCCATATATTTTATTCCAGGATACTATACTTTCAAATTTAAACCTAAACCAGCCCCAGTGCCTCATTACTGTAAAAGCTGAACACAGTTTACCTTTCACTTTTCTGTAAAGTATACTATAGAGATTAATGTGTTTAAGTTTATCTTCCTATAATAACTTCTTAACATGTCTTATGTATTTGAACTAACTCAATTAATGAAATACCAGTGAGTGATAAGGAACAAACATTCAATTATTCTTAATAACAGGTCTTATCATACGACAAAAATCAGTTTAAGGTTCTTTGTTCTCTGTTATAAAATGTACTCAACACTAATCTCATCATCTTATATACTGTTATAATTTTTAATATTTCTGATTTAAGTGTCAGAATGGATTTTCTATAGAATAATTATTTCAGATATTAATGCTGACAAAATAGATTTCTGTATTTCATAACAGAAACATGTTTATATTCTGAAAGGCATGTGTACAGCAACTATATGTTGCAAACTAGATAAAGCTCATAGTACTGCTTTGTTATGGAACAAAGAAATATTACAGAACATTGCTGAACTGATTGTGGTAGTTAGAAACATAGATAATATGTCTCTATAGTTTGGCCTTGTTTTGTTACAAGTTCTATAATAAATATAGCCTTGTTTGTGTACTGCGTGGATGAAGTGATGAGAACTAGGGCAGTAATAAGAATGTGCTGGAATGTAACAACTGTCAGCACTCTCTGAATGATGATTGCATATTTCTACTATCAGTTAAGGCTATGAATTATGACTGTTAGGAAAATTTTCTTTCTGACATTGTTTCATGTAAATACAAGCCTATAGTTGTCTACCATGTTAGTGTAGTTTAGATTTCCTGCTAATCTATCCTGAAAAATAAATGTCTTGCCTCAAACTTCTTTATATATCAGTGAATTTATTGAAGACAGATGGTAATAAGGAACCTCTTAACAGTGGTATGCTCAGCCAGTATTTCTAAAAGAGCCTAGCATGTTATCTCATCTGCCTATACAATTTATGATAAAGACAGCAGAAGAGGGGAAGGAAATGTAGGGGTAAAGAAAGAAGGCCAAAGGAACCCCATTTTCCAGAATTAGCCCATAGAATAAACCACCTAGACATCATTATGGAGTTCAGGAGTTGTAGGGACGAAGGCAGCAGAAATTTCAGTCCATAACAGAGTATGGTTTGTCAGAAAGGAAAAAAAAAAGAACTGAAAGCAGTTACCATGTTAGTGTTTTTCATTCTGGAAGATATATAGACAGTGGGCAAACTTTCTTTTTAATTGCATGACAACAATGAAACAAAGAAGCTAATAAATTAATGCTTTCTGGTCCTAGAAAGCATTAATGACTTGCTGTATGGCCTAGTACAGTAAATGGTAAAATAATCTGTTTTATTTTAATTTCTTCAAGTCTTCTTGGTTTCTAATACCATGACAGGAATGGACCCCATTCCTAAGTCAAAGTATGATTAAAGTTCATGAAATTAGTATTGTTTCAATTTTTGATTTTATTTATTTATTTATTTACTTCAATTTGATAACCGGGAAAGTCCACTGGCCAAGAAGAGCCCATTTTCAGTGGAGGCCCAGGGCAAAAAACTCCAATGAACAATAAAAAAAAAAACATGGAAAGCTATGCAATTGTTTTATAGGCTTGAGAAATGTAACATAATACATATGAGATAAATTAAACTCATGAAAAGAAATATAGATAAAATATAGACATACAAAGTTATACAATTGTATTCATAAGCTTAAGACATACAGCATAATGCATATGAGGTAAATTAAACTCATGAAAAGAAATATTTTTTATTTTATTTATTTATTTTACATTTGTTGACCGGGCTAGTCCAACTGGATATATGTCCATTTTCAGTAGAGGCCCGGGGAGAAAAGCTCCAATGGTTATTACAAGTTTACAGCAATAGGCAATAGGCAAAACAGAGTTAGTTAATATATGTAATATACAAATATGATAGGAGCAAAAACAAAAGAGAAATAATAAAATGTTTTAAAAAATGAAATAAAAAGTTTTTTTTTTTTTTTAAATGGTCATACAGTATATATGAGATAACATTTATCTACATAGATGTTATGTAAAGTGACAGCTATCAAGGGTATACAGTATATATGAGATAACATTTATCGACATAGATGTTATGTAAAGGGACAGCTATCAAGGATATACAGTATATATGAGATAACATTTACCTACATAGATGTTATGTAAAGGGACAGCTATCAAGGATATACAGTATATATGAGATAACATTTATCTACATAGATGTTATATAAAGGGACAGCTATCAAGGATATACAGTATATATGAGATAACATTTATCTACCTAGATGTTATGTAAAGGGACAGCTATCAAGGATATACAGTATATATGAGATAACATTTATCTACATAGATGTTATGTAAAGGGATAGCTATCAAGGATATACAGTATATATGAGATACCATTTATCTACATAGATGTTATGTAAAGGGATACCTATCAAGGATATACAGTATATATGAGATAACATTTATCTACATAGATGTTATGTAAAGCGACAGCTATCAAGGATATACAGTATATATGAGATAACATTTATCTACATAGATGTTATGTAAAGGGACAGCTATCACGGATATACAGTATATATGAGATAACATTTATCTACATAGATGTTATGTAAAGCGACAGCTATCAAAGATATACAGTATATATGAGATAACATTTATCTACATAGATGTTATGTAAAGGGACAGCTATCACGGATATACAGTATATATGAGATAACATTTATCTCCATAGATGTTATGTAAAGGGATAGCTATCAAGGATATACAGTATATATGATATAACATTTATCTACATAGATGTTATGTAAAGCGACAGCTATCAAGGATATACAGTATATATGAGATAACATTTATCTACATAGATGTTATGTAAAGGGACAGCTATCACGGATATACAGTATATATGAGATAACATTTATCTACATAGATGTTATGTAAAGGGATAGCTATCAAATATATACAGTATATATGAGATAACATTTATCTACATAGATGTTATGTAAAGGGATAGCTATCAAGGATATACAGCATATATGAGATAACATTTATCTACATAGATGTTATG
The DNA here is from genome assembly GCF_019279795.1 of Protopterus annectens. Lineage (NCBI taxonomy): Eukaryota > Metazoa > Chordata > Ceratodontiformes > Protopteridae > Protopterus > Protopterus annectens. The sequence goes on along the minus strand of NC_056737.1, from coordinate 1,176,943,268 downwards.
TAAAGGGATAGCTATGAAGGATATACAGTATATATGAGATAACATTTATCTACATAGAGGTTATGTAAAGGGACTGCTATCAAGGATATACAGCATATATGAGATAACATTTATCTACATAGATGTTATGTAAAGGGATAGCTATCAAAGATATACAGCATATATGAGATAACATTTATCTACATAGAGGTTATGTAAAGGGATAGCTATCAAGGATATACAGCATATATGAGATAACATTTATCTACATAGATGTTATGTAAAGGGATAGCTATCAAGGATATACAGCATATATGAGATAACATTTATCTACATAGATGTTATGTAAAGGGATAGCTATCAAGGATATACAGCATATATGAGATAACATTTATCTACATAGATGCTATGTAAAGCGACAGCTATCAAGGATATACAGTATATATGAGATAACATTTATCTACATAGATGTTATGTAAAGGGACAGCTATCAAGGATATACAGTATATATGAGATAACATTTATCTACATAGATGTTATGTAAAGCGACAGCTATCAAGGATATACAGTATATATGAGATAACATTTATCTACATAGATGTTATGTAAAGGGATAGCTATCAAGGATATACAGCATATATGAGATAACATTTATCTACATAGATGTTATGTAAAGGGATAGCTATCAAGGATATACAGCATATATGAGATAACATTTATCTACATAGATGTTATGTAAAGGGATAGCTATCAAGGATATACAGCATATATGAGATAACATTTATCTACATAGATGTTATGTAAAGGGATAGCTATCAAGGATATACAGCATATATGAGATAACATTTATCTACATAGATGTTATGTAAAGGGATAGCTATCAAGGATATACAGTATATATGAGATAACATTTATCTACATAGAGGTTATGTAAAGGGATAGCTAACAAGGATATACAGTATATATGGGATAAAATTTCTCTACATAGATGTTATGTAAAGGAACAGCTACCAAGAATATACAGTATATATGAGATAACATTTATCTACATAGATGTTATGTAAAGGGATAGCTATCAAGGATATACAGTATATATGAGATAACATTTATCTACATAGATGTTATGTAAAGGGATAGCTATCAAGGATATACAGTATATATGAGATAACATTTATCTACATAGATGTTATGTAAAGGGATAGCTATCAAGGATATACAGTATATATGAGATAACATTTATCTACATAGATGTTATGTAAAGGATAGCTATCAAGGATATACAGTATATATGAGATAACATTTATCTACATAGATGTTATGTAAAGGGATAGCTATCAAGGATATACAGTATATATGAGATAACATTTATCTACATAGATGTTATGTAAAGGGATAGCTATCAAGGATATACAGTATATATGAGATAACATTTATCTACATAGATGTTATGTAAAGGGATAGCTATCAAGGATATACAGTATATATGAGATAACATTTATCTACATAGATGTTATGTAAAGCGACAGCTATCAAGGATATACAGTATATATGAGATAACATTTATCTACATAGATGTTATGTAAAGGGACAGCTATCAGGGATATACAGTATATATGAGATAACATTTATCTACATAGATGTTATGTAAAGGGACAGCTATCAAGGATATACAGTATATATGAGATAACATTTATCTACATAGATGTTATGTAAAGCGACAGCTATCAAGGATATACAGTATATATGAGATAACATTTATCTACATAGATGTTATGTAAAGCGACAGCTATCAAGGATATACAGTATATATGAGATAACATTTATCTACATAGATGTTATGTAAAGGACAGCTATCAAGGATATACAGTATATATGAGATAACATTTATCTACATAGATGTTATGTAAAGGGACAGCTATCAAGGATATACAGTATATATGAGATAACATTTATCTACATAGATGTTATGTAAAGGGATAGCTATCAAGGATATACAGTATATATGAGATAACATTTATCTACATAGATGTTATGTAAAGGGATTGCTATCAAGGATATACAGTATATATGAGATAACATTTATCTACATAGATGTTATGTAAAGGGACAGCTATCAAGGATATACAGTATATATGAGATAACATTTATCTACATAGATGTTATGTAAAATGTAAAGGGATAGCTATCAAGGATATACAGTATATATGAGATAACATTTATCTACATAGATGTTATGTAAAGGGATAGCTATCAAGGATATACAGCATATATGAGATAACATTTATCTACATAGATGTTATGTAAAGGGATAGCTATCAAGGATATACAGTATATATGAGATAACATTTATCTACATAGATGTTATGTAAAGGGATAGCTATCAAGGATATACAGTATATATGAGATAACATTTATCTACATAGATGTTATGTAAAAGGGATAGCTATCAAGGATATACAGTATATATGAGATAACATTTATCTACATAGATGTTATGTAAAGGGACAGCTATCAAGGATATACAGTATATATGAGATAACATTTATCTACATAGATGTTATGTAAAGGGATAGCTATCAAGGATATACAGTATATATGAGATAACATTTATCTACATAGATGTTATGTAAAGGGATAGCTATCAAGGATATACAGTATATATGAGATAACATTTATCTACATAGATGTTATGTAAAGGACAGCTATCAAGGATATACAGTATATATGAGATAACATTTATCTACATAGATGTTATGTAAAGGGATAGCTATCAAGGATATACAGTATATATGAGATAACATTTATCTACATAGATGTTATGTAAAGGGATAGCTATCAAGGATATACAGTATATATGAGATAACATTTATCTACATAGATGTTATGTAAAGGGACAGCTATCAAGGATATACAGTATATATGAGATAACATTTATCTACATAGATGTTATGTAAAGGGATAGCTATCAAGGATATACAGCATATATGAGATAACATTTATCTACATAGATGTTATGTAAAGGGACAGCTATCAAGGATATACAGTATATATGAGATAACATTTATCTACATAGATGTTATGTAAAGGGACAGCTATCAAGGATATACAGTATATATGAGATAACATTTATCTACATAGATGTTATGTAAAGGGACAGCTATCAAGGATATACAGTATATATGAGATAACATTTATCTACATAGATGTTATGTAAAGGGATAGCTATCAAGGATATACAGCATATATGAGATAACATTTATCTACATAGATGTTATGTAAAGGGATAGCTATCAAAGATATACAGTATATATGAGATAACATTTATCTACATAGATGTTATGTAAAGGGACAGCTATCAGGGATATACAGTATATATGAGATAACATTTATCTACATAGATGTTATGTAAAGGGACAGCTATCAAGGATATACAGCATATATGAGATAACATTTATCTACATAGATGTTATGTAAAGGGATAGCTATCAAGGATATACAGTATATATGAGATAACATTTATCTACATAGATGTTATGTAAAGGGATAGCTATCAAGGATATACAGTATATATGAGATAACATTTATCTACATAGATGTTATGTAAAGGGATAGCTATCAAGGATATACAGTATATATGAGATAACATTTATCTACATAGATGTTATGTAAAGGGACAGCTATCAAGGATATACAGTATATATGAGATAACATTTATCTACATAGATGTTATATAAAGGGACAGCTATCAATGATATACAGTATATATGAGATAACATTTATCTACATAGATGTTATGTAAAGGGATAGCTATCAAGGATATACAGTATATATGAGATAACATTTATCTACATAGATGTTATGTAAAGGGACAGCTATCAATGATATACAGTATATATGAGATAACATTTATCTACATAGATGTTATGTAAAGGGACAGCTATCAAGGATATACAGTATATATGAGATAACATTTATCTACATAGATGCTATGTAAAGGGAGAGCTATCAAGGGTATACAGTATATATGAGATAACATTTATCTACATAGATGCTATGTAAAGGGACAGCTATCAAGGATATACAGTATATATGAGATAACATTTATCTACACAGATGTTATGTAAAGGGATAGCTATCAAGGATATACAGTATATATGAGATAACATTTATCTACATAGATGTTATGTAAAGGGACAGCTATCAAGGATATACAGTATATATGAGATAACATTTATCTACATAGATGTTATTGAAAGGGACAGCTATCAGGGATATACAGTATATATGAGATAACATTTATCTACATAGATGTTATGTAAAGGGATAGCTATCAAGGATATACAGTATATATGAGATAACATTTATCTACATAGATGTTATGTAAAGGGATAGCTATCAAGGATATACAGCATATATGAGATAACATTTATCTACATAGAGGTTATGTAAAGGGACAGCTATCACGGATATACAGCATATATGAGATAACATTTATCTACATAGATGCTATGTAAAGCAACAGCTATCAAGGATATACAGTATATATGAGATAACATTTATCTACATAGATGTTATGTAAAGGGACAGCTATCAAGGATATACAGTATATATGAGATAACATTTATCTACATAGAGGTTATGTAAAGGGATAGTTATCAAGGATATACAGTATATATGAGATAACATTTATCTACATAGATGTTATGTAAAGGGACTGCTATCAAGAATATACAGTATATATGAGATAACATTTATCTACATAGATGTTATGTAAAGGGATAGTTATCAAGGATATACAGTATATATGAGATAACATTTATCTACATAGATGTTATGTAAAGCGACAGCTATCAAGGATATACAGTATATATGAGATAACATTTATCTACATAGAGGTTATGTAAAGGGATAGCTATCAAGGATATACAGCATATATGAGATAACATTTATCTACATAGATGTTATGTAAAGCTACAGCTATCAAGGATATACAGTATATATGAGATAACATTTATCTACATAGATGTTATGTAAAGGGATAGCTATGAAGGACATACAGTATATATGAGATAACATTTATCTACATAGAGGTTATGTAAAGGGACTGCTATCAAGGATATACAGTATATATCAGATAACATTTATCTACATAGATGTTATGTAAAGGGATAGCTATGAAGGATATACAGTATATATGAGATAACATTTATCTACATAGAGGTTATGTAAAGGGACTGCTATCAAGGATATACAGTATATATCAGATAACATTTATCTACATAGATGTTATGTAAAGGGATAGTTATCAAGGATATACAGTATATATGAGATAACATTTATCTACATAGATGTTATGTAAAGGGACAGCTATCAAGGATATACAGTATATATGAGATAACATTTATCTACATAGATGCTATGTAAAGCGACAGCTATCAAGGATATACAGTATATATGAGATAACATTTATCTACATAGATGTTATGTAAAGGGACAGCTATCAAGGGTATACAGTATATATGAGATAACATTTATCTACATAGATGTTATGTAAAGGGATAGCTATCAAGGATATACAGTATATATGAGATAACATTTATCTACATAGATGTTATGTAAAGGGACAGCTATCATGGGTATACAGTATATATTAGATAACATTCATCTACATAGATGTTATGTAAAGGGACAGCTATCAAGGGTATACAGTATATATGAGATAACATTTATCTACATAGATGTTATGTAAAGGGACAGCTATCAAGGATATACAGTATATATGAGATAACATTTATCTACGTAGATGTTATGTAAAGGGATAGCTTTCAAGGATGTAGGGCGAAGAGAATTAAAGTATTTATGGTAGAAGAAAAGAGAGAGGAAGAAGGAAAGTTAATCTGGGTTGGTACAGGAGCAAAGCCAGTCATCGTTGACATGCATTTTCAGTTGTCTTTTAAAAAGTGGTAGTGCGGACAAAGAAGAGATATCAGAAGGTAGTTTGTTCCACATTTTTCCAACAGACTTGGAAAAGAGGCAGTCACCTGCAGAGTTTTTTGGTTTGGGAGTATAAATCAGTAGTTTGTTTGAAGAACGTAGGTGTTTCATGTTATTGTATGGTGAAATGAGGTTGGAGAGTATTGGTATTTTAATTGTTTGATATAGAATTTTGTGAGCTATTAAGAGCCGTTGAAGGAGGTAGATACAGGTTGTAAGTGAAGGGAAGGAGGAGTATTACCAGTAGGTAAGAGTAGCTTAGAGGTGTCAGGGGATAGGTGACTAGCAAGAGTTTGGATAGTATTAGTGAAGAAAGAATTAAAGTTATTGGCTATATAGATAATGAGATTATGGTGGTTGTTTATATATATATATATATATATATATATATATATATATATATATATATATGCATACATATATACAGTTAGATATAAGAGTATCTTAACAGGATTATCCATGGTGCAATAGAAGACTGTACAGTATGGGTTGAATGGAGTTAAGTAGTAGGTGAACAAAGGTGTGAGGAGTAGGTGCAGAGGGCTAGAGGGGTAGTTATGTTGGAGAGTGGGATGGGCATGTCCATTTTAAAGATAGATGTGAGAACATGAGAAATTTGAAATTAGTCTGGTTTGATGTATTGTGAAGGGATGGAGGGAGAGAGTTCCATTGTTTAGATAAAGAGCAGGATAGCAGGACATGGCCAGGGGGTCATGAGGGTCTGTAGACTTGTAGGAGATGTTGGTTTTCTGATCTAAGTGAGCGGTTAGGAATGTAGGGGGTTAAGGTGGTAGAGGGAGAGGGGCAGCTGGAAGGTTTGAAGATGAGCTTGTGAGCAGTGGTGAGTTTAAGGAAGGTCAGGTAATTAGGCAGTTCAAGCCATTATAGAGTATGGAGAGAGTAACAACGGTGGGAAGAGTTTTTTGAATTGGTAGCAAATTTACTTATTTTATTGTAGCAGGATATGAGTTTAAATTGCAGGCCAAGTTGGAGATTGATTAGTAGTGGAGTGCCGTACATAAGAGAATAGAGAAGGTAGGAGGAGGCTAGGGTTTTTCTGGTGGAGTGGGTGAGGTAGTGGTTGTGTCTGTACAGGAGTCTTAGCTTTTGGAGAGATTTTTGATGGTGGTTTGGATGACTGTCAAACTTTAGATGTTCGTCAATGATGACATCAAGCAGTTTAGTATTTGACACAATTTCGATGGGGATGTTATTCTGACTGAATGTGGAGAATGAATTTTTGTCGATTGGGGAGTTTCTAGAGGGGGGAAGAAATCATTAATTTAGTTTTATTAGTGTTTACAGCCAGGTGATTGTTTTGCATCCAGGTATTTGTTTTAGAGAAAGTTGCTTCAGTTTGTAGAAGTAGGTCAGAGGGGAGTATGCTGAGGAGATGATTGTTGAATCATCAGCATACTGAATTAGTGAGGATTCAGGGATGGTGCTGTGGAAATTATTGATAGATATGTTGAAGAGCAGAGGACCTAGAACAGAACCTTGGGGCACCCCAGTGGGGGTATGAAGGAAGGGAGGGGTAGATTATTTTCATTGGATGGCTTGTTGTCATTCAGAGAGGTAGCTAGAGAACAAGGCTATGGTTGAAGTAGAGAGGTTGAGAGAGGACAATTGGGATAGGAGTAGAAGGTGGGAGACAGTGTCAAAAGCCTTGGATAGGTCAAGGAACAGGGAAGATTCAAGTTTGCCAGAGTCGCGTACTTGGTTAATGGTTTTAAGAAAGGATAGGAGGGCAGTCATTGTGCTGTGCCCAGGGCAAAAGCTGTATTGAGTGGGGGTGAGGAGGAGGTTGTGTGTTAGATATGCATTTCTCCAGGATTTTAGACAGTGGGAGTGGGGAAAGGATGGCAATAGGCCTAAAATTGGTGGTGCCAGTGTTTTGCCCCCTTTATGAAGTGGGATGATGTAGGCATGACACCAGATAGATGGGACATATGCTTCTTGGATGGATCTGTTTATTAAGATGGAAATGGGAAAGGCAATGCTGTCAGCGGATAGTTTGAGGAATGCTGATGGTAGCAGCTAGGTTTTAGTTGGAGGACAAGTTTTTTTATAGTACTTGTGGGAATGACTTTTAGGTTGAAGTGGAGGGTGGGAGGTATGTTATTGGACTGGTGGGGGCAGGTGTGATAGGGGTTTGAGGTGTGAGGGAAAGAGGAGGACAGTTTAGCTATACAATCAACAAAGAAGTAGTTGAATTGGGTGGCAGTTTCAAGACTGGTAAGATTTGGGTTAGAACAGGGGTAATCTTTGTTACCTGGGTGAAGAAGGAAGGAGATTGTGTCCCAGAATCTTTCAGGGTTTGTTGAGTGTTTGGATTGAAGTTTGGAGTAGTATGCTTTACAGTCTCTAGCTATTCATTTTTTCATTGCATTTCAGAGTTGTTTGAATTCAGGTAAGGAGTTATGTTGGGTTTTTTTTGGCATTTTTTCCATATTTTATCTCTTTGGAGCATGGTAAGTTTGGTACCTTTTGATAGTCAGGGGGAGGCTTTGGACTTGATGCGTTTGGTTCTAAGAGGAGCGTGGTTGTTGAGTAGGTTTAAGAATGTATCATTGAAGTATGTGATGACATTATCAAGGGGCAGGGTTCTTAGGGGAGACCAGTTAGTGAAGTTTAGACATTTGGAAAAAGATTGTGGCTTGAAGTAGGAGAGGTTGTGAGTTTGAATGTAGTAAAGATGCCTATGTTGAGGAGAGAGGTATTGATCGGTGAAAGCAGGGAGGTGGTCCCTGAGATGGTCTGGAAGGATTCCAGAATTAGAGATAAGGTTGGGATGGGATGTTAATATCCAGTCAATGATGGTGCCAGAGGCTCCATCTTTGTTTGGCCTAATAGGAGAATTTATTATTTGGGTGAAGTTGAAGAGGTTGATTGTGTGAGAGGGGGCTTGTGACTCTATTGTGGCCCAGTTAATGTTTGTGTCATGTAGGCTATATGTTTCATTTTTAATGTTGGAGGAAAACCAGGAGAGAATATCATCTAGTACTGGGATGTTATTGCCTGGAGGTATATAGAAAGTGGCTATGCATATGGACTTGCGATTGTTGATTTTAGCAGAGCTATGGTTATTTCAGCATTGGATATGTTTGGGATTTGATTGGTGTATGGGGTGATGGTATAGGAGGATGGGTAGATAATGGCTGCACCTCCACCTTTCTTGTTAAGTCTGCCACTATGAATCATTTGGTAGCCTGGTGGAAGAATTTTGTTGTCCTTTGTAAAGGGTTTAAGCCAGGTCTCAGAGATGGCTGTTATGTCAGGGTGGTTGTGGGAAAGCCAGGCATGGAGGTTAGGGATTTTATTTCTGAGACTTTGTGCATTGAATGTGGTGAAGTGAATGGATTTGGGAGTTTGAGGTTGTGTGGGAGGGGAGTTAGAGGTTAGTGTAGTGGAAGTGGGCCTGGGGTTGAGATGAATGTCGCTGGAGAGTGAGAGGGAAATTTGGTGGAGGTTGAGTTTAAGATAGTTTAGTGTGGACAGAGGATTAGAGTTTTGGAAGTGGTTGGAATTTTGGGGGGTTGGTTGAGGGGGTGTGTTATGTGATGGTGGGATAGGTAGGATTTTGTAGTTAAATAGTAGGGTTGGGTTGTAAGAGTAGCTCATGTATTATGTTAGTGAAAGGTGGTGTGGCTGTATGTTGGACAGTTGTGGAATGTGAAGGTGAGGTATGACTGGAGTTAGGGAGCTGTGTGAGGTAAGTAAGATAATTAAGAGAGGTTAGTAGGGTAGTAATGTGTAGTAGATGTGATGAGGGAGGGGGCATTGGTGGGGAGTATATGAGATGAATGAGTGTGGTGGGTGGGGTGTAGTGTTAATTTAGTGATGAGGAAAGTGGGTGGAGTTATGGATGGTATAAATGTACAGATTGAAAGAAATGGTCATGCCAGCAAACAGAAATGGATGTCCAAAGAAGTTTATTCACCAAAATTCACAAGCGCTTTCACCCTAACTCAATTGTAGGTTTTTTCAAGTGTAAAACTAAAACAACTAAGTGGGGGTTTAAAGTCCAGAATTCACAGAAAGAACACCTTTAGTATCTTCCTTACACGAGTGACCACCCTTGGAAACAAAAAAGGAGTATTGTAAAGGGACAAATGGTCAGAGCGGCCCTGGGAGAAAGATTTTTATACTTTATAAGTCTTAACATACACGTAATATAATATGTTTTAAGAATTAGTTTAAGGAAATTCATTGGGATGTTTCTTTAAATATTAATGGATTATTTAATTGATACCAATCACTGGTTTGTATATTAAGGCTGAGTGCCTTTGGATCACTGTTTGTCTGATGAAGGCTCGGTAATACTGAGCCGAAAGCACTTACGAATAAATAGTGTTTTTACCTGCTTCCTGCTCTTATCGTTTCTAGTTAAACCAGTTTGTGTTTAACAGTTTTTTGCGTTTGGAGTCTTTAGCACCCACAATGTGCCCAGTAATGACTCCTTCTGCAATTTGTACAGAGTTACATGTATTGGTAACATCTAAATATGACGGTAAATTCGTTTTCATAAAACCCATTGCTCCTACTACTACTGGAACTGTCTGGGTATCTTTCTTCCACATTACTCTAATTTTTGCCTGCAAATCCTGATATTTTATAACTTTGTGTTTTTCTGTATTTATTTTATTTTATTTACATTTGTTTATCAGGAAAGTCTGACTGGACACAGGTCCATTTTCAGCAGAGGCCCGGAGAGAAAAGCTCCCAATGCCAACACAGTTAAAAGGAGACAGTATAGTAACATATAAGAAAACATAATGTCATACATATTAAAAATACATTTGAGCATAGATAGCAGAGATTAACAATGTCTAAATATTTGATAAATATTTAAATATTTGTATGCAAGACACTGTAGTCAGTGGGTGGCAATTCCAGTGATCAGTGCTACTTTTGTCTTTTTTTTCATGGACCACTATAGCTGGTTTTCTCACATCTATCTTTTGAACTTGGTAATGGATGATCCCATGTGATGTAGACTTCATCATTTTCTATGATGCTTTGTGGCTTATGTTTCTAGTATTTTTAGCTACTTCAGTATTATAATATTTGCACAATCTCCAGTGCAACAGTCTTGCCACATTATTATGCCTTTCAGTATACAGTCCCTCTGCCATTAGTATGTCGCAACTAGCAAGAAGGTGTGCAACTGCTTCCAATTCTGTTTTACAAAACCTACGTTTGTCTGTTTCTCCCACATGTTCAATGGACTTTGTAAACCAATGTGTACATAGTCCACTATCTTGAGCTGCCAATCTTTTGTTTGAATTTGCCTCTCCTTAATCATTCCTGCATTCAATCCTGATCAACATGAGGTTGTTCCAGGAGTTTTCTATACTTGTAGCTATATTTATGCATTTTCAACATTTCTTGCCTTCTCATCTGATCCTTCACCTTATATTCTTTCTTTTGTTTTTTTGGCACATTCAGTTGCTGTCTGATTTTTATCTACTTCTGATTTGATTTCCATTCCTGCTTGGTACAAATATGCTTCTGCTAAACTAAACAGGGAAGTCATCTTTCACTATGTTTGGGTCTTGTGAGGTCAGCAGATATGTATGCAGTCCCATGATTGCAGATCTGTACATGTAATAACTTTTGAGGAGGCCCGTACCACCTTCAGAAAGGGGAATATATAATCTTGGTATGCACTGCTTTTTATAAATCATTTGATGAGCATGAAGCATCCTTCTTGTTTTCCTGTCCAATCTATCCAATACTTTTTGGGGCCAGTCAGTCACTTTAAAATTATAAGTTAGAACAGGAAGAACAAATTGGTTTATAGTTTGGACTTTGTTCCTAGATGCTGTTTTAAGTATTGATATTAGTCTTCTAAAATATTCCTTATTAAGTTTTATTCACAGCGAGTGTTCAGCCATTTTACAGTGAGCTTATCGAAGGAAGGACACTCAGCAAACTCGGAGCTACAATATATAACATTAAGTATCCTGTTTTTTGTTTATTTTATTCTTTATTTCTTTGTTGTTTATAGCACTTTGTGTACTGTGTATTTTTTCTAGCTAGTTTCACTGTGTGTGAGGTATTAACTGGAAATTGTCCACTCTTATTAAGCATCTGTTGGGTTGTTTGTTTATGATAACTTGTTGCAGTTAAACTCTTTTTTCTAGTGGCTCCTTTAGCTGTTTAAAACTTTCATTTAAAGGCTCACTGCTGCTTTTCAGCTGGGAGTAACACTTCTGCAGTTTGTTTCCCACCCTCCCTCTCTGTTGGTATAGTGTTTTTATAGTTGGTGGCTTTGCAGTTGCCCGCCCCTAGTATAAATTTGATCTGGGACCCTCCTCCCAGTCTAGTGTCATTACCTCATTCTACCCAGTACAGGGAGAGTCTTTCCAAAAAAAAAAAAAAAAAAAAAAAAAAAAAAAAAAAATACTGTATTTGTGTTTTTTCTTACTTTATTTTGCTCTTGCGTCATCTTAAAAGTACTCAATTGTATTTATTACTGCTTGGTGTAACTCACTGTAAGCCTTTTAGTTTAAGCACCTGGGCTTCAGACCAGTTTTATATTAGGAAGGTTTGTGGTCTGCACTGTAGTGGCAGAACAGGTAGCTTACATCCTTCTAAGTTGGGAACTGCTGATTGAGGGCTCAGTGTCTGTTATTCTAAAAGTGTATTAATTCTGGTTTAAGCACTTGGGCTTGAGGCCAGTTATTTTACATTAAGAGGGTTCATGTTCTGCACTCTTGTGGGAGGAGAGGCTGGACTCTGTCCTTCTGAGCTGGGAATTTCTGGTTAAAGCTTATAGTGCCTGCATATTTGAACTGCTTCTTACTGAAATTGGTACACCTCGTTTGCTGTAGCATAGACTAGATCCAGACCTGCTGAATCTAGCTTTGTTTGTATAACTTGAGCACTAATCCAGGCATTTTTTTTAAAGTATTCAGTTGTATTTATTACTGCTGGTAGTAACTTGATTAAAGTGTAGCTATCATTTCTAAGTCTTTTGGATTAAGCACTTGGGCTTCAGACCAGTTGTTTTACATTAGGAAGGTTTGTGGCCTGCACTGTGGTGGCAGGACAGGCAGCTTACATCCTTCTAAGTTAGGAACTGCTGATTGAGAGCTCAGTGTCTGTTATTCTAAAAGTGTATTAGTTCTGGTTTAAGCACTTGGGCTTCAGGCCAGTTATTTTACGTTAGGAAGGATTGCGGTCTGCACTCTTGTGGGAGGAGAGGCTGGACTCTGCCCTTCTAAGCAAGGAATATCTGGTTAAAGGCTTATAGTGCCTGCATATTCTAACTGTTTCTTACTGAAATTGGTACACCTTGTTTGCTGTAGCATAGACTAGATCCAGGCCTGCTGAATCTAGCTTTATTTGTATGCTTGTTTGTTTATTTCCCTGAAACGCTAATTCCACCTAAAACGCGGCCTTTTAGCACTTCTGTGGATCCCTAGTGATATCTGCATTGCTTACTGTACTTATTTCCTTGTTTCACTTGTAAGAAAGTTACTGTTTGTTGTTTTTGCATTTAGGTTACCTGTAACACATTGCATTTAAGTTACCTGGCACTTGCTCACTAAAGCAATTATATAAGTCAGGTCTAAAAAAATTAAAAGCACTACACCCTCACAAACTCCCCTTGAGTACCTTGTTCCCCATTGGCCCTTTTTTTCAATTATAAAGGAATTCCCAATACTATTCTAGCATGTCCAAAGGTCAGTTGTCAATCTCCTCTCCGGTCCAGCAGGTGAATCTGGGAATCTTGAGGCAATGTTACAACTGCCTCATGTACACAGACAACCCTCTCCTCCTTCCAACAAATTCCAACACATGAGAGATGCAACCATATAGCCAAACTGGAGGCTAAGCTCTCTCAACTCAGTACTGGCGTAACCAGTCAGGAGGAGAAGGAAACCACACTCACTACAATTCCAGTCTCACATAGACCTACCACGACAACAAACCAAACACATAAACACACAAAAACATACTCGGAGGCTCTAAATAAAAATCTGCCTAAGCAGCAGAGACCTCCAAAGCAGACACCCAAGCAACCGCTACCCCAAAACAAAACACATGCAACACATAACTCACAAAGCCAGTGTGCCGAACAGTCACAGCCCTTAAGGCTAAACAACACACCTGATACACTTGTAATAGGTGACTCTATCGTCAGGCACACTGACGTCCCGCTCACCAGGCTGAACAAGGAGAGGGTCACGGTGAGCTGTCTGTCGGGCACTAGGATCCGCCACATAACACAAGCACTCAGGTCACTCCAAGGCAAGTACAAATATGACTCAGTCATTGTCCATGCTGGTGTGAATGACCTGAGCCGTACCTCCCTGGACTACATGAAAAGAGACATAGAGGAGCTCTCTGAGCATGTAGCCCAGGCCGGTATGACCCTGACCTTGAGTAGCATCTTACCCTCACCAAGAATGATGCCACAATATGAAGACAAGATGATCAATTTCAACAATTGGCTTAAGTGTTGGTGTCATTCAAAGGGGATCCAATGCCTGTCAGCCTGGGATAACATGCTCAACAAGCCACGATGCTTCACTAGGGACGGCTTGCACCTGTCACCCCTGGGCATTCGGATATTGGCAAAGGCTCTTGCTACCCCCATAGTGCCTTTTTTAGGCAAGGCTCAAAAGACAAACCCACCTCCATAGGTATCACAAGGGATAAGAAACTAAGAGTAATGCTACTCAACGCCAGAAGTCTAAACCTCAAGATGCACGCACTCGAAACTCTCCTTAGCATGGAGAACATTGATATCTGTGCAGTAACAGATACCTGGTTCAAGGCTTCCGAGAGCACCCCAGCACTACCAGGTTATACCTCATACCATACTTTTTGGCCCCAAAACTTGGACCGAACCACAAAAGGAGGGGGAGTATCAATATTCGTCAAAGATACCCACACCTCCAGGTTGGTGGCACAGCACGAAGCATCAGAGACTATCCATGTGCAAATAACTGTGGGTAAAACTGCCTTCCAGTTTATAGCCTGCTACAGACCACCCTCCCAAACACAGGAACCACACTTGGCCTTCCTGAGAATACTGGAAAATATGAAGGTCTTTCCAAACACCATTATATTGGGCGACTTCAACTACCCAAACATAGACTGGGGGCATTACTCTAGCTCCAACACCCTAGCCCAAAGGTTCCTAGAATTTATAAACTCAAATGCTATGGAACAACTTGTTACCACTCCCACAAGAGGGGAAAACATACTGGACCTGATCATCACCAACATGGGGACACTATGCTCCAGACCAGAAGTGTATCCCTCACTGGTAAGATCAGACCATAAACTAATCTCACTGGATATTCACATCCCGCCCCCACCCCTGCCCAGAAAACCACAGTGAAAAACTTCTCTAAAGCAAATTTCACACACCTCAAAACCGAGGCGAAACCCTTCAAAGCCCCGGGGCTGTGGAAAATATGGGCCAGACCGCAGAATCCTTTATAAACACATTCTATGAACACCTTCAGGAATGCATGGATCATGCAATCCCAAATAAAACCAAGACCCAATCCTCCAAAGGCAGACGTCCTGTCTGGTGGACCCCAGCCATAAACAAACTATACAATAGAAGGAGGAAGCTACTACATGATAGAGCAAGATCCCAAAAAGGGAAGGTATCTCTGATCAGTATTAGCAAAAAACTACGGGCACTCATAAAATCGTCTAAGGCCAGCTTCGAGAGAAAAATTGCACAGGACACTAAGGATAATCACAAGGCTTTCTTTAGTTATGTTAGGAACCTGGGTGGGAATTCCCAGATATGCTCAGAATTAGTCCAAAATGACAAAAAATACACCGAGCCCACAGACATTGCCAACATCCTAGCTGACAGGTTCAGTGCAAACTTCTCCCCCCTCACCCCACCAAAAGGGCAAATATCTATCCCAACAGAGTGCTGCCCCCCTGACATCTCAGATGCTCAGGTAAGAGCCGCCCTCTCCAAAGCAAAAATCACAGCATCAATGGGACCAGATGGTGTCCCGGGCTGTGTCCTACATGAACTCCAAGAAGAGCTAAACCCAAACATAAAACTACTGTTCAATCTTAGCCTTACTACAGGATATGTACCCAAAGAGTGGCGTACAGCAACAGTGGTCCCTCTCCACAAAGGTGGTGCCTCAACGGATCCTGGAAACTATCGCCCCATAAGCCTGACTAGCTTGGTCTGCAAAGCTATGGAAAGGATCATCATGGACCTCATAAATAAAGATATTGGGGACCTACAGACACTGGATCCTACCCAGTTTGGCTTTGTTAAGGGCAGATCCTGCCTCTTAAACCTGGTTGATTTCTTTGAAACAGTCACCAAGGCCATTGACGAGGGAAGGTGGTCCACACAGCCTACCTGGACCTCATAAAAAGCCTTGATACAATACCCCACTCGGGCTTTATAGATAAGCTCACCAGCTTAAATATAAACCCCTATGTCACTAGATGGGTTGCAAACTGGCTCAAGGACAGAACCCACATGGTTAAAATTGCTGGAGCCATGTCAGACTCCAAACCAGTTACAAGTGGTGTCCCACAAGGCTCAGTCCTGGGACCTCTCTTGTTCGGTATATATTTCTCGGTACAGGCCAACACAGAAGGACTGTGGCTGACCAAGTTCGCAGATGACTGCAAACTGGGTGCCATAATCAACTCTCCAGCCGACACAAGCATCCTCCAAAAGGGCCTCATAGAAACAGACAACTGGTGCCAGAGCCATGGCCTCAAGCTAAACGCCAAAAGTGTATAGTCATCCCCTTTGGCAAAAACAAAGTGCCCACAAATTACCACATAGGTGGTAATCCATTAAGTACAGAAGAAGTCATTAGGGACCTGGGGACCCAAGTTGATAGCAATCTCTCATTTGACAACCACGTGGCCAAAGTGGTTAGAAAAACATTTTATATAGCCCACCTAATCATGAAGGGATTCACATCTAGATCAGGGGAGGTCATTGTACCTCTTTACTCATCCCTCATCAGGCCCATAATTGAGTACAATGCCCCTTTTGGGATGTACCTTACCAGACACCTGCAGCAACTGGAAAGACCCCAAAAGTACCTCACCAAGAGGATCAAAGGGCTCAAACAGATGCCATATGCTGCCCGGTTAAAGAAACCCCAGCTCTACTCAGTGGCATACCGCCTGCTCAGAGGCGATCTGTGCCTGATGTATAAAGCCATGTCCAACCCAGAATTAATGGACATGCTGCACCTCAGAAAATCCAAATCCCATCGAGCTACGTGCTCGAGAGACTTGAACCTCAGCACTGAAATAAATAGGACATGCTGGAGGGACAGATTCATAACCCAGAGGCTCCCTTCACTCTGGAATAAAATCCCAGTCCAGGTTAGGCAGAGTCCCACATTGACTCTCTTCAAGAGGAATCTTGATGAGTGGATGGGAGATCATAGGTTTACCCCTGCTATCACTTCTGTGTCACTGTTAGACAGAGGCACAGTATACAAACCTCAAAAAAGGGCATAGCAAAATTAATTTAAAATGGGTGGCGAAAGCCAAACACACTCTATCTAGGCTTATAAATGCCCTAGGGCAGATAGCCTAGTATGAACCTATGAACCTATGAACCTATTTGTTCATGTTTTATTGTTGATCCTTCATCAGTTCCCAAATATTTATATACTCACTCCTGTCCTTTGTATCACATTCCTGTCCCAAACTGATGTTTTCTTGGTGTTGCAGCTTTCCTGCTTTAAATGTTGATTTTGCACATTTATCAAGACCAAAGTTGGTAATCCTGAAAAGATGTTAAGTAATACTGGGCTCAAAAGGGCCTTGTGACTGCCAACCACTCTGATGCTAAACCCTTATATTTAACATATTGTTCACAGTGTGACAGCCAATTAATAATCTGATTTAATACAGAAATATTTACCTTTAATCTTTACAGGCACAATACAATTTGTTCAGGTAACAATGTGTCAAAAGCGTTGGTGCCATCTATATAAACTACCATAAAACTTTCAATAAATTTCTGGTCTTCATTTTAATAAACTAAAATCTAAACACTGTTACTAAATAAAAAGAAACAAACACAAGTTGGTAAAGATCGCATTATTGGGAAACAAGTAAGCTCACTTGATTTTCTAGGTATTGTATTATGTAGTACCATACAAGAGACTATAACATCTAGCTACAGTAATATTATAAGTACAATTACAATTCTTATATATAAATGGAACAAAATATTTATCACCTTTGAGGATAGGCTGCAACTAATAAAAATGATTCTTCTCTCTAAAATACTATATATAGCCAGGCTTTCTTTATACCCCCTAATAAACACTTCATTAAGGACATAAATAAACTTCTAATAAACTTTCCTTGGTTTCCCAAGAGAAATAGAATTGCTTTCACACACCGTACAGACCATGGATTCAAGGAGGGTTGAGTTTTCCAGACATAGAAACTTACATTAAAACTTCAGTATTTAAAATTATTTTGAACTGGATATATTCAAGTTACACTTATAATTAGAAAATGTTAGAGTTAACCTTATTCTATTCTTTAGCCAAACTTTCCTTTAAAAAACATCCTAATAAATTCTGTTTCTTCTCTGTTTCATATTGCAGTACAATATTACTAAACCTTTAAAATCTAACTCTATAAATTTTATTCTTAACATTTTTAGGAAATTTATTAATGCTAATGTTGCCATTACAATTTGGTTTGATTTATTAATACCTTTAAGTATTGCATTTTTGGAAAAATACATAAAACACATTGATTTCATGGGAGACCAATAATTTTGTTTGTTGGCAACACTGCATTAAAGACAACAGAGTATTAGATATTCAACACATTATGAAAGACTTTAATTTGTATCTCAAGACTGGCTACTCTTACAATGTGTTTCAACTTATTCTCAAGATCTCTATAAAATAATTTGTAATTCCTCTTTTAAAGTTAAAGCTAAATTAATAAAGTATTTATATGCAATGGTATATAATAAGTCTAACATTGGTAATGTTGCTTCTAAATTGTATAAAATTTTAATAAACTATAAAACAAAACCACATAATAAATGTCGGCATCATATTACTTTGGGACATTTCCATTGTCTTACTCAAGAAAGTAAATCCAGCATTTTGTCTTCTGTCAAACTTACTTCCTGGTTTTAATACTGGAGTACATTTACATAGAAATTCCTGCACAGAGCTTTCCTTACACCAGACAAGAAAGCTAAATTTAACAATTGCAACAATATCTCTTGTTAGATATGTTTACTGATTTGTAAAGCAGACTGGTCACATATTTTTTATGACTGCCCTAAATTAAATAATTCTGGAGTGACATAGATAATTTTTTCAAAGCTCTGTTATCTGACATATTTATGCTAACTCAAGTCTTAGTTTTATTTAAAATTAATGGTAGGTGTCCTTTGAATAAAGATAAATTGATTCAACTAATGACAGTACTTGCAATTGCTAGAAAATGTATTACTAGATAATATAATTCCACTGTTTCCCCACTTTTTGAAGATGTCTTATCTCTACTGAAAGAAACAGAGCTTAAGGAAACCTGGATCAAAGAATCCAGGATTTTGCCCAAGTCTTTGTCAACAACCTCTGGAAGAAAGTCATATCCCTCACTGAAACTCTTCAAATGGATTCCAGCTCTCCCTAATACACTCATACTATGTGTTTTCATTTATGATGTTTAATTTATTAGTTAGCGAATATTAGCTAGTGCCTTTCTACTGGCTTGTAGTCTCTTTCAGGCCGTGTATAGTGTATGCAGTTATTTTATGTACTTTTCATTATCAGTTTATATTATAATATGTCTCATTTCATTATCGTATTGTATTGTGGAAAAATAAAATTGTTTGAGTTAACAAAAGACAAACTACCACACCTACTTTCCCATTATCCCTCATAGTGGTAATTTTATCATATAACTTAGAATGACACACCAAAGCTGATCTACTTTTAAAAGTCCATATTATGCATTGCCAGTCATTGGTTTACATATATTTGCATTGATTAAAAATTGTAATATGCATCTCTCAAAACATTTTCCATTGATTGATGTTAGAATTATTGGTCTACAATTAGCTATACTTCTCCCTTGAATATGAGGACAATATAAGACCTCTTTCACTCTTTAGGTAACAATCCATTCAATAGCAGATTGTTGAAAACATTAACTAAGGGAAGACTATTCTAGTATTCATTTCATTTGGTATAATTGTTAAGATGCTTATCTCATAGACTCAAGGTACAGGGTTTCATTCTCACCTTTGAGAAACTGGTTTATATCTATATTTTTTCTTGTGAGTCACACAGAAATTAAGTTTTTTTCCCACCCTGGTGCTGTTGTGTTTTTAAATTCAACTGTCTTTCTAGTTACCTGACTCTTATGTTAATTGGGACACATATTTCCTTCCCTCTCCTCTTTCATTGGCAATTGGGAGTACACACAAAATTATTATTTTGTGAAATCACTTCACTTCAACTCTTTAATTTTATTGTCCATCCAACTGTATTTCCATGGAACTAAAGTACAAAGAGCCCACCCCCTTCCAATCTATCTTTCTCTTTTAAAAGTAGTGGCACTCCACTTAGCTAAAGCTTAAGTCACTCCCTCTTTCATGTCTAACTACTTAGTGCACACTGCAGCTGTTAGGGTATTAACCCATTTTTCCATGTTTCCTTTAAAATCTACAACATCTACTCCAAGACCCTCAATTACTGGTGAGCCCACATTCTGACTCTCAGTAGTCATCTTGGGATTAGTGCTTCTGTTTTGCTCCTGGTGAGAGAAGAAGCATAGAAACATTACTTCCTGGGGTTGTTGATCACCGGAAAGCCTAATAGCTATTTCATAGGTGATAGCTTGGAAATTGTGGTTGTATTTTACTCCTGGTGAAAGAAGGAGCAGAATGCATTGATTCCTGACACTTTCTTATTGGGCAGTGAGTGTCTGTGCTTGATGTTCCTGATCTGTCTCGTTGATATTCAAGGCATCTATCAGAAAAAGGCTACAGAAAGACTACAGACCTTTACATCATCTGGGACAAGACTGTGGATCACCAAAAAGGCTGGAGTCAGCTTCTTATCTTGGGATAGGGATTGGGATTGGTGCTACTGTTTTGCTTCTGGTGTAATAAGAAACAAAGGAGCATTGTATCCCAGCAGAGTGATGTGGTGAGACCAACACTAGTACTAGTCAGGCAGTAGCCGTTCAGGTGACGACCCTCCTTTCATCCTTCTTAACGAGTTAATTCTTTTTTTCGGTAAGTACTGCTTGATTTCCTTCCACCTTCAGCATAACTGCTTAAATACCCCATAGATCACCAGGGTCTACTTAGTTGTTCCCCCTCAAGTGTTTGGCAGTACCATATATAGCCACAGACAACTTGAGTTAACATTTTTCCTGTAAAAGCACTATTGAAATTTCACCGAAACCTAGTTGCATAAAGGGCAACTAGTTTGTGGTGACAAGCATTGACCCCAGAGTTGCAAATCGGATACTCCTGACATTTATTGATATCTAATCAATAAAAAAGGGTCTGTTGCCATGGATATGAACTTTCCTATCTTCGTTATCAGCTTCATTGATATGCTCATCCTCAGGCATTGTAGAAATTGTCTCATGTTTACTGACAGCCAGTTAATTCTCAAACAGCTATGGTGTGTGAGAGATATATTTACACAGTGTCACTGGAGGCAAAGCTCTCACATAAAGTACTCCTAATGTCAGTAAGGTCATGAGTAGTACACATGCTGCACCCATCACACACAATTCAACGCAGACACACAGAATCACATATGCTACGGCACTTAAATGTAACCTTCCTAATCCCAAAGACCTCCTCGCTGAAGTAAACATAACAAACACACTCAGCAGCCCCAAATGCACTCTTTCTAAACAACACCCTCATCAACACTACAGCCACATCTCATGGAGCCTTTACGTATAAGCCCATAAGGCAAGCCACTACTGGATCCAATATTCTAGTCATTGGAGACTCCATCGTGAGACACTGTAATGTCCCACCAGACTGAGTAAGGAGAAAGCCATGGTCAGTGGTTTATCAGGGGCCAGAATCTGACAGATTATGCACACATTCGGATCATTTGATAAGTACCAGTATGACTCGGTCATAGTCAATGTGGGTGTAAATGACTTGAGATGTACCTCCATAGACTATATGAAAAGAGACATCATGGAGCTCTCAGAATACATGTCCCAGGGCTTGTATGAGCCTAGCATTGAGCAGGATTTCAACTTCTCCAAGGATGATGCCACAATATGAAGGAAAGATGACTGACTAATAATTGGCTTAGTTTCTTGTGTCATTTTAAGAGGATGCAGTATTTGTCAGCATGGAGGGAGATGGTCAGCAGACCACAGTGCTTTGCCAGGATGGTCTGCACCTTTGCCCTTTAGGCTTTTGAATATTAGCTAAAACAGTGTCCTCCCTCACATTGCCTTTTTTAGGCAATGCTAAACTGAAAGTACTTCCAATACAGCAAATCAAAACCAAGAAAATCTAAAGGTGTTACTTCTCAATACTGGGAGTCTAAACAAAAAAATCCACTCCTTATAAGCTATCTTTACCCTAGAGAATGCTGATAACCGTGCAGCCACTGAGACATGGTTTAAAGCTGCCCAGAACACACCAACACAGCAAGGTTATAAAGCCTTCCACACATTTAGACCAGCTACTACACAGATAGGGACTAAAGATGGAGGTGTCTTGATTTAGTTCAAAAATAAATATACCTCATGGGTAAAACAGGACAATGCACTTGAGCCACTCCATGTTCAAATCACCATAGGCAAAATCCAATACCACTTCCTTGGAAGGTATAGGTCCCCATCTATGACCCAGGGAACCCATACCATATATTTAAACTTACTGGAAACACTCAACATACAATCCAGTACCATATTCATGCATGACTTTAATTACCCCACTATTAACTTGAAATCATATATGAAAACAAATCTACAGGCACAGAGATTCCTGGATTTTGTAAACATAAACTCCTTGGACCAGATTGCCAGTACACCAACAAGGGGTGCAACCATACTGGATCTGCTCCTTGCTAATATGGGAGAGTGCTGTACACCCCATAGTGCAATGTCTTCTCTGGTAAGGTCAGACTACAAAATGGTCTGCTTTGAAGCTAAAATAAAACCTAGGACCCAGCTAACCCTGGAATATTCAGGAACTACTCTAAGACTAACTTCTTACTATTAAGTGATAACCTGGCAAAATTTTAAGCCCCACATAAACCCTGGCACCTACGCAGAACTGTTCACAGAAACCCTATACAAGCATGTTAATAGTTGCATAAAGGCAGCTTCCCACCAGGAAGAAGTATAGAACTAACTCAAAAAACAAGCCACCCTGGTGGAATCACAACACAAGTAGGCTGTATAACAGAAGGAAACAAATCATGGTAAAAATTAGGAGATGCAGCACCCCAGCAGGATAAGAGCAGTCTCGTAAAACTAAACAAACAACTCAGAGGACAAATAAAGTCTACCAAAGGCAAACTTGAGGTAAATTTGGCCTCCCAGGCCAAGGACAACTACACGGCATTCTTTAGCTATGTCCGCAACCTCAAAGACAATACACAGTTGTGTGTAGAGCTCATTGTAAATGGAGACACCTATACTGAGCCAGAAGACATAGCAAGCCTTCTGGCTGACAAATTCAGCTCCAACTTTACCCCGTCTCACCCTTAACCTTCCCTTAGGGAATACCATAAAATATAACCTCCCCTGCTACCACTAGGGAACAGGTCCTTAATGCTGTCTCTAAGGGCAAGAACATTCATAGGTTCATAGGTTCAGACTAGACTATCTGCCCTAGGGAATTTATAAGCCTAGCCAGGGTGTGTTTGGCTTTTGCCACCCCTTGGAATGAGTATACTGTGCCCATTTTAATGTTTAGTTTACTGTACCTCTGTCTAGCAGTGACACAGAAGTGACCCCCCCGGGGTAAACCTACGATCTCCCATCCACTCGTCAAGATTTCTCTTGAAGAGAGTCAGTGAGGGGCTCTGCCTAACATGGACTGGGATTTTATTCCAGAGTGAAGGGAGCCTCTGGGTTATGAATCTGTCCCTCCAGCATGTCCTATTTATTTCTGTGCTGAGGTTCAAATCTCTCGCTCGCGTAGCTCTGGTGGATTTGGATTTTCTGAGGTTGAGCATGTCCATTAATTCCGGGCTGGACATGGCCTTGTACGTCAGGCATAGATCACCTCTGAGTAGGCGGTATGCTACTGAGTAGCATTGTATCAGTGGGCCCAGGTAATATCCCAGGTTGCCTTCTAAATAGCATGAAACATGACCTATCAGGGTCTCTAGAATTACTACTTAACTGTAGCCTCCAAAGAGGCTTTGTGTCTCATGAATGGAGAACAGCAACAGTCATGCCTCTGCACAAAGGTGGGCCATTTATAGACCCTGGAAACTACAGACCCATAAGTTTCACTAGTATGTATGTAAAGCAATGGAAAGAATTATCACGGAAATGATTAATAATGATATAGTAACCTTCCAGACACTGGACTCAACCCAATTTGGTTTCATCAAGGGCAGATCATTCCTACTCAACCTGGTGGACTTATTTGAGAAGGTCTCCAAAGCAATGGATGAGGGCAAAATGATTCACATTGCCTACCTTGACCTGGCCAATGCATTTGTCATAATACCCCACTCGGGCACTGTTGACAAACTCAAGAGTTTAAGTACAAACCCTGATGTCATCTAGTGGATAGCTAACTTGCTCACAGACAGGACCCAGGAAGTTAGAACTGGGGAGTCGACCTCTACAAAGAGGCCAGTCACAAGTGGAGTCCCTCAGGGATGGGGGATATATTTGCCTCTATGGTTGGGGATGGAGAAGTCATCCTCTATTGACACTGAATTAATGAGTTAGTGTGTAAGTGGCACTTTGTGAGTAGAAGTTGTCCACGGAATGAGATGGCCAGTTACCTGAACCTGATTTTAACTGTTAGCCTTTGATCCATGTTGTATGTGTCTGCCCCAGAGAATGGTTAGTCTAACAGTGGGTTCTGTTTGTCTGAATGGGATTTCATTACTGTTTTCTGTAGAAGGACTGGATATGCAAACTGATTTTGTGTTATCTGGAAATGCTAATAGAAACTGGTAGAAATTTAAATATTTCAGAAGTAACATTATTCCTTTACCCTGTTGCTGGGCCACTGCATCAGGTAGATGTGGGATTCTGTGATGACACACTGCCCCTTGATGTATTTAGATAATTAAATGTAGGCCTTTGGAGACACCAAGAAGAAAGGAGAATATTATTTCCCAGGTATGACTTACGACCATTTGTCTAAGACCTGCTGTTTGTTATTCATATCCTGTAGGATAATTGGGATGCTTAGTGGTCTGAAGGATATGTGTTATATCCCAGATAGCACCTTCAGATGACTTATTTTATTATGGCAAGAGTGGTAGATATGTGCTGGGATCACTAAACTAACCCCAGGAACTGTGGGTCAGCAGGTACTAAGTAGCACAAGTAAGAGAGGAATGCCTCAGGATTTGTACTCAGTTTAATCATTCACTCCGGATGAAAAGGAAACGTGGAACAACAAGACCGAATATACGTCCTTATTAGGAGTAGTAAACTAGTGACTATGGTGGGAATCCACACTTACGAAAGGGAAATGTAACAGGAAATGAAAAGGGGAAATGTCACAGTTGAGATATGATAAGCATTGTTGCCCCAGGGATATTCTAGCCATTACTGCAGTGGATGATAAAGGCCTCCCTGCTGAGACATATCATCACAGGTGTACTGTGTGACCACCTCTGTATAGACTACCATTACATCATTTGTTATGAAATAAGCATGATCTTCCAGAGAGGCAACTGTCTCTGAGCTTGCAGGTTTCAAAGGCTCAGTGTCACTGTGAGAACCCAATGTAAAGTGTTTCCAGTGGAGAGGGTTACACCTTCACCCCCCTTATCTCTCCAGGGAAAGGAAAAAGAAGACACTCACAGCTGAAGGCAGAGACTCCGTAATTATTGTCATGTAGATTACAATACTTCAGGTCTGTGCCCCTTCTCCTCTTTGTTGTTAACCCAGGGACGAGGAAGGTCTGCAATGAACTAAATGAATATCATCAGAAACTCAGTAATTCATGGCAGATGCACAATTAAGCACTTTGTAATTGCAGGAGGTTATGAGTTAGAAAAAAGTAAAATGTGAGGGAAGAAATAGAAAAGAACCTTCCCAGATCATTCAAGAAAATGGTAGCAACTGGTAGCACCAAAATTAAAATTATTATTTTTTTTGTGAAGCCAACCAATTAACCCATTTTGAAGTGCCCAGTGAGATGAAGAGACCACAAAACAGTCACTGCACTAACTCTCAAACTTGGTTCTGATCTCCTCTTATTCCCTTGGAGCCAAGGAAAAATCTTACCAGGGGACTCTTGTGAGGAATAATACTTTTTTTAACAAAATTTACAATTCATAATGTCTTGATCTGATATGGTACCCAAAGTCTTTAGAGCTGTGAAGGCCTCCAGAGGGTGTGTACATTAGTTGCAAACTTGAAAAACACTTTAAGTCAGGTGGGAAAAACAGTTGTCCTGATCATGTTAATCGTAAGGCTATGAGAAAATCATGTCCTCGATGTAATAATTTATTTTGAAAGGCTGTGAAAAAAATGAGCCACAGCCTTTTAAGCGCCTAAAATCCTTTTCTTTGTATTTTTGGAACTTTATTATTGTTGAATGCAGGGATGTTGAGCTGATGTGGATTTCTCCTCTAGAACCCTGTGAGCATGTGCCCAGTTTGGTGGTAGATGTTGTGATGTCCCCACGCTGGGCCAGTAACCAAGGAGCCTGAATCCTCACCACTGACACCGAAGAGGGACATGCACTTGGAATACAAATGGATACACTCAGTATTTCCAGATACAGACCTCTCTGGATCAAGCACAATTTCCCTTAAGAGCACACAGGGAACACACTCAACCCGGGGTCTGAATATCTCTATATCTGTCTCCCTCCAGGTCCCCAATAAGACTCCCCACTGGTACGGCTGTAGGGTTAGGTCCTCAGCTGGAGTGTTCAAGCCAAGTCCTCCAGCACCCTCTCTGTAAGACCAGTGCTTTGTGTTCCTGCCCCAAGTAGCTCACACACACACACACACACACACACACACACACACACACTATGAGATTTCATGTTTTTACATGCACACACACACACACACACACACACACACACACACACACACACACACCTGGTAAAGGCTGGCACAGATCACCCACTCTACCAACTTTATCCAGATTATAAGGGAGATTCACTGCCACCAGTCAGTTACTATAAGGCTCTTAAAAGTTTATCCAATTATGCTGTGTAATATTAATACTAATACAAATGGCAGTAGTTGACCAAGACAGCTAGGCCTTCTGGAGTGGCCCACACAGTGTCACCAAATGCATATAAGCATTCTCAAAGGTTAAGTACTTTCTAAAAGGACCAGCCACAATAAGAGTTTTAAATATATTTAATAATAAATAATATAAGAACAAGAAAATACTAAATGTATATTTACAGTAAACACAGAGTTCAAATCACAGGAAATGTTGAAAAAATAACACTGATGGACATACTCATACAAATAAAGACAAAACATCTGTAAACAAAGCTTCACTATAATCCTGACTGAATCTTGGAGAATTACTATTCCCTAATAAATTATTTGATAGAGCAAGGCACAAGGAAACACGTGATCAGTCTTTCTAGTCTGGATCCCCAAAATAGAATACTCAATACTCAGAGATTAGTCCCTGATAACATATAATATCCAAGATGGCTTGCAGAATTCCCTCATCTGGTCACCTGACTCTAGGTTGTCACAGTATTCCCCTTTGAAGCTGAGACAGGAATTTAGCATAGATGGCTACAATACACATCTAAATGTTTGTGGTAGTGTCTGGGGCTTCCCCTCTTTTTACTAAGCTAATGAACAAAGGCTTCTTCCAGACCCACCATCTCTGGTCCTGTTCAACTCTGTGAGGTGCCATTTTAAGGGTTTAACAGCTCATTTACATTTCCCCTATTTTTCTTAAAGTAAGCTAGCTGGTTAACCTCTGCTGTCAGAGTATCCTCTATTAAAACATATACATTTAATTCTGTTACAATAATACATGTACATTTCTTTTAATTCCAGCAGAGTACACTGTTGATACATTTTAACACAAGCAAACCTCACAACTACATTTTCAGCACAAGCATCTGTACAACTCAATTTGATATACAAATGACATATAATTATTTACAAAATTCCAGCAATATGTGCTGGCACAAGTCATACATCCGCTGCCCTACTTCTCATAGCATGGCTGACAGTACCTCCTATCATCACAGATGTTTTTAAGATGAAGGATTTTAGACAGCCAAGTTTGCAGAAAATAGATCCATTTGTATGCTTTTCTTTCAGTCGGTCCACTAAACATTCTTCCACCCATTTCTGTTCTCTTGGTCATTTATGTGTGCATTGATTTTATTTTATTTTTTATTTTGAGTCACTGAGTGAGAGTCATGAGGAAGTTTATCCTGAATTCAGCACTTTACAGATGTCTGGCACTCATAACAATTTTAGTATATCAATCTGGTTTTGTTTGTCAGAGATTAATCTTTTTTTCAAATAATGTATGTTATGAGTGTGCAGTTGTTGTAATGTGTTGAATTTTTGTGTTACGTGAGAGACTGTATCCACAAGTTAGGGTAACAAGAAGGTTAGTGAGAGTTTCTCATTTAGGCTGCATGGTTGGTGGTCTCTGAGTTAATTCTGAGTGTTTTTCACTCTTAGATGTTTTTTGGAAACCAAGAATGACTTTATGGCTCACATTTTACTTCTTTCCAAATATTTTAACAGCAGTGGTGGCAGGTTTCGTCTGTTTCTGAATCAATGTTATTTAAAAGAAACAGCAGTGAAAGGCAGAATATAAAACAAAATCTGGAGAGTGGATGTGTATGTTAGGTGTGAAGCTGTGCTTTAATGGGACTAGAAATCCAGTAATCAATGGGTTTAGACCAACTTGCTGTTTAATGTATTCTAAATAGCATACATGCCTCCTCTGTTTAATATTTCTTACATCAACTGTGTCCATGATAGGTTAATTTCTTCAGGGAGTTTGTTTCAGTAGCTTTTTGTCAGTCATTTTATCTCTAGAAAACACATGCTGACAGCTGCAAACATTCATAGCAACATCTCGTTTAGGTACTGGAACTATAGGTCATGTTCTTGTTTGTACTCGTCTGGCTTTGTTAAACTTAGCCTGTAATGTACCATAAATGTCCTTTCCATAAAACAAACAGCATTAGAAACACATAATGTAAAGTTCACCTGCATAAGACATGCTGGAAGGACAGGTATGTATCTCAGAGGCTTCCCCTTCTGTGGAACAGGCTTCCCATTCATGTGAAGCAAAGTTCTTCCCTCCATTTATTCAAGCAAAACAGTGGATGGGGAACTTTATATATATATATATATATATATATATATATATATATATATATATATATATCCCTGGCCTGTCATCTATGTCTTTATTATAGTTTATTATAGAGAAGAAGCTTGTAAATGTTTAACTACCCATGCCTGAGTGTGTATATATCTCCCACAATACCTTTGGGAACCACACAATTAGCAGCCCTGTGATATAGGGATTTACTAGATGGGCTCATTCCTTTTAGTCTTCTTGAATATTTGCATGAATATTTCAGACATTCCATTTGTGGCTGC
Organism: Protopterus annectens; assembly: GCF_019279795.1. NCBI lineage: Eukaryota > Metazoa > Chordata > Ceratodontiformes > Protopteridae > Protopterus > Protopterus annectens. The sequence continues at coordinate 1,176,913,512 of NC_056737.1, read as the reverse complement.
ATAGAGAGGTAGAGGTGTGAAATACTGAATGCCATTTTCTTTATAAAGCTTTGAATTCCTTTGATGTGCATTTTGAGACGTTTTACCTTTACATCGTCGATCCTAATATGGGAGAAATGGCTTCCGCGAATACAGAAGTGCGAACGTCTCCAACATCAAATTCCGAATAAGCGAATGACAAAACCTCACCCCTTTTTGACCCATGGTAGCACTGGTGTGGAGGTGTGGCGCAGCTGGAAATGTCGAAATTCAACATATTTTCGACCTTTAAACTTTTTCGCTGTTTTGGTTCACATAAATGAGTTGATTAAGTGGCCGGTCTATCATGTGTGATCGATGATATAAAGGTAAACCCTTTGAGACATTAGATCTGCCTGCTCAGGTGAGCTGGTTCTTGGCAATGTTTTACACAGTATTGATTTTATTTATATAGGGTTGTTTACACGGTATTGATTTTATTTATGTAGGGTTGTTTATACGGAATTGATTTTATTTATGCAGGGTTGTTTACACGGTATTGATTTTATTTATATAAGGTTGTTTGGGTGGTATCGATTTTATTTATGTAGGGTTATTTACACAGTATTGATTTTATTTATGCAGGGTTGTTTACACAATATCGATTTTATTTATGTAGGGTTGTTTACACATTATTTTATAATTATGCAAGGTTGTTTACACGGTATTGATTTTATTTATGATTATGCGGTATAAATTTTATTTATGTAGGGTTGTTTACACAGTATTGATTTTATTTATGTAGGGTTATTTACACATTATTGATTTTATTTATGCAGGGTTGTTTACACGGTATTGATTTTATTTATGTAGGGTTGTTTAGACATTATTGATTTTATTTATGTAGGGTTGTTTACACGGTATTGATTTTATGTAGGATTATTTGCACAGTATTGATTTTATTTATGTAGGGTTGTTTATGCGGTATTGATTTTATGTAGGGTTGTTTACACATTATTGATTTTATTTATGTAGGGTTGTTTACATGGTATCAATTATATTTATGCAGGGTTGTTTACACTGTATTGATTTTATTTATGTAGAGTTGTTTATGCGGTATCGATTTTATTTATATAGGGTTGTTTACACATTATTGATTTTATTTATGTAGGGTTGTTTACATGGTATCAGTTTTATTTATGCAGGGTTGTTTACACAGTATTGATTTTATTTATGTAGGGTTGTTTACACAATATTGATTTTATTTATGTAGGGTTGTTTACACAGTATTGATTTTATTTATGTAGGGTTGTTTACACAATATTGATTTTATGTAGGGTTGTTTACACAGTACTGATTTTATTTATGAAGGGTTAACTAACACATATCAAGAGTTAATGAATTGATTGCATTATGCAATACACATACATTAAAGAAAATCTTTTGTAAAATTATCCAAAGACAGCTATGGAGGTTGCACTCCAATACATATGCATTAAGGACAATCTTTTATAAAAATTAAAACAAAGACAGTTTATTGCACTGTACAATACATATATTTTAAAGGAAAATGTTATACAAAGTCAGTACTGATGATAGTTAAGTACTCGATTATGTAGGGGATAATGATTACTGGGTGCCCAGTTTGAGGTGATACATCTGTGAGAAAATGAAAAGAGAGTGACATGAGAGGAAGAAGATAAATGGGAGATGAGATGAAGTTCCTGAGGAAGGCATAGCAGAAAATATGCAGGGGGGGGTGATGTCCAGAGAGATACATGTTTGAGATAAGAAGTACATGTCAGTGCTGTGTTATGGGAACATCCCAATGATGGTTAGTGTAGATGTGATGTTCTGTGGTTGGTGGTAGCACTATGCTGTTGTGGGGGGAGATACAGAAGGAGAGGGAGGAGCTATGCAGATGGTTCAGATCAGGATTATTGTCATGTGCCAAGACGGAAGGATTTTGTATCCTATTTGAAGGTTTTTGGTACATTTATTTGGTAAGGAAGGTTGCAAGGGAGTTCCAGTGTTTTTCCATGTGGTAAGCATATAGTAAGTCCCCTTGAAAGTTGTGTGAGGTGGTCACATTTGCCAGACATTCTTCATATAAATGGATATTACAAGATGGGATATAACAGTGCAGTAGACTGCTGAAGGAGGGACAGGCTTCTGGCTGGTGGAATTTTTTGTGCTATTTTTGATTGGTTGAGTTTGAATAGGTTGGAAAAGTTGAGCAAAGTTAGCTGTTTGAGAGCTATACAATGGTGTACTCTGTCAGGAAGGTTGGTAGCAACTTTTGCAGCCTAGTTGTATAATTGCTTAAATGTTATGAATTATATTAATTGCAGGATGTTAAAGATTGCTGAAGTGCATGTCAGGGGAGGGGTAAACTAGGCAGCAGTAGCAGTGGCCTACAGTGCTTAATCAGGCAAATATTTTTTTGGAACGATAGAGCATGCGTAATTTTTTTGTTGGTCTTATGGGTTACTTGGTGAATATGTAGATCACATTTTAGATGCTCATCAATAGCGATTCCATGTAGTTTACTGTGTATATTATTTTGTCTTTCAGATGTCACTGACTCCATACAAGTTACATCAGACGCTCTTTGTGAGGATCCATTGCAGATATGAACAGTGAGTCAGGAATGGGCCTACAGAATCATAGGTTCATAGCAGATTACTAGGCTAATGGCTCAACAGCCCTTAAGAGCCTAACTGGTTTTACTCAGATTTTAGTAATCCAAAATTAGGCACCAGAGACCAGCAGTTCCAACACACAAGTAATTTAATGTTCAAACACAGCAAAAGGAACACACATCCACAAATAACATAAACGCTGATGAAAACTCTTCCCCTTACGTTTTCGTCTCATAGAACTTCATCACATAGGCAAATACATCATAGTTATCTAGTTAAATAACTTTTCCTGTTTGAATAGACCAATGAAATCAGAGATTCAATTAGTTATCAAGATACAGAAAGAGTGAATTCTGAACTGCATGTGACAGTCTTGAAATGTTGAATAGTATACATTTAAACATTCATATTAAAACTGTTCATATAAAAATATATTCATATTAAAATGCACAATGTATTAATTAATAAATTCAAATAAATAATGTTTGTTAAATATATTGTTTAAAAGTATTTAAAATGCAATGGCATAAAATAACTTAAAATAATATAGAATAGTAGTCTAGCATCATCTGGTGGACAAATAATAAAACACATGAAAATGTATATAAAATCAAGAATTCACATAAATCAATAAACCAGAATAAAATAACATGAATATACATAAAAAATGTAAAAATGTAAAAATATCACAATTTTGCAGACCTGAGCTTGAGTGCAGGTTTTAAAGACACCATATCATTAAGTCCTGAATTGTTGCAAGCATCCAGGACTAATTGCCAATATAGTTCCCTGTATTTGAGTCTGGTCTCCCATGGCCCACCCCTGGGGTCTATAGAGACCACCTCTATCACGAAAAATTGATACTCTGCTTTTGGACATGCCTGAAGAGGTTTGTACAGGGCGTTGTAATAATTTTTTTCCTTAAACAAAAAAAAGAAAAAAAATATGCAGCCTTATCAGATTTAAATTGTATATTTGATAAGCCACTTAAATGTGTGTTCAAAAAAGGACGAAATATCAAAAAATATTTTGGAAGGAGGTTCCCATTATAACAATTATGGAACTCTCCTTAGTAACAAAAAATGTACACACAAATGTGGAAGCTGTACCCAGTGTAAGTACATATGGACTGGGGACATGTTAAATTTAAAATGTAGAAACAAGTATATAACTACTAGAGGGTATGCAAATTGTAATACCACAGGTTGTACCCAATGTAAGTACATACGGACTGGGGACATGTTATATTTAAAATGTAGAAACAAGTATATAACTACTAGAGGGTATGCACATTGTAATACCACAGGTTGTACCCAATGTAAGTACATACGGACTGGGGACATGTTATATTTAAAATGTAGAAACAAGTATATAACTACTAGAGGGTATGCAAATTGTAATACCACAGGTTGTACCCAATGTAAGTACATACGGACTGGGGACATGTTATATTTAAAATGTAGAAACAAGTATATAACTACTAGAGGGTATGCAAATTGTAATACCACAGGTGTAGTATATATTGTTTTGTGTGGGGCATGTGACTCCTTCTACATGGGTAAGACAGGAAGAAGGTTAAAACAAAGAATGTATGAGCACCTTTATGATTTAAGGAAGAAAAATGATAATAACGCCCTGTGCAAACATCGTCAGGCATGTCCAAAACCTGAGTATCAATTTTTCATGATAGAGGTGGTCCCTATAGACCCAAGGGGTGGGTCATGGGAGACTAGACTTGAATACAGGGAACTATATTGGCAATTAGTCCTGGATGCTTGCAGCAATTCAGGACTTAATGATATGGTGTCTTTAAAACCTGTACTCAAGCTCAGGTCTGCAAAATTGTAATATTTTTACATTTTTATGTATATTCATGTTATTTTATTCTGGTTTATTGATTTATGTGAATTCTTGATTTTATATACATTTTCATGTGTTTTATTATTTGTCCACCAGATGATGCTAGACTACTATTCTGTATTATTTTAAGTTATTTTATGCCATTGCATTTTAAATACTTTTAAACAATATATTTAACAAACATTATTTATTTGAATTTATTAATTAATTAATTGTACATTTTAATATGAATATATTTTTATATGAACAGTTTTAATATGAATATTTAAATGTATTTTATTCAACATTTCAAGACTGTCACATGCAGTTTAGAATCCACTCTTTCTGTATCTTGGTAACTAATTGAATCTCTGATTGCATTGGTCTGTTCAAACAGAAAAAGTTATTTAACTAGATAACTATGATGTATTTGCCTATGTGATGAAGTTCTATGAGACGAAAACGTAAGGGGAAGAGTTTTCATCAGCGTTTATATTATTTGTGGATGTGTGTTCCTTTTGCTGTGTTTGAACATTAAATTACTTGTGTGTTGGAACTGCTGGTCTCTGGTGCCTAATTTTGGATTACTAGTTACGTTTTGGGCACTTTCACCACATCTTTGCTGTTTACTCAGATTTTACCCAATTTTCTATCCCTAGAGGAAAGATAACAAGGGTCAGCAAGCAGGGTTTTGACTATTTTTACAGACTGCCTCTGTCCATAAGTGACATGGGTGCTATCCCAGGAGTGAATTTGTGATTTCCCCTTAACTTGTCTAGATTGCACTTGAAGATGGTCAGGGAAGGGTTCTGCTTCATGTGAAATGGAAGCCTATTCCAGAGGAGGTTCATAGGACGATACTAGGCTATTTGCCCAGAGACCCTTATAAGCCTAGTCAAGAATTTCATCCATGTTCCCACAAAGTCAGCACCTGTTTCCCCAGTCCAGCAGGGACACAGGTGGGATACCAGGGGTGTATTTTCTGTTTCACACCCAGTCATCCAAGTTCCTGTTAAAGAGGGCTAGTGAGGTATTCTGCTTGACATGGAAAGGGAATCTATTCCACAGATGGGCGAGTCTTTGGGGCACAATCTGTCCCACCAAGTTCTATTAATGTCACAGACCAGGTTGAGGCCTTGCATGTGGGTTGTGCGAGTGGAGCTTCACTTATAAATATGCAGCAACTCCATCAAGGCTGGGTCTCCTCTGAGCAGTCTGTACAAGACGGAGTAGAGGGACAGGGCTTTTAGCCTATCAGTATAGGATAGGTGTTTGAGACCATACATTTTCCTGGTCAGGAGCCTCTGTGGTCTCTCCAGCTGCTGCATGTGCTTGGCAAGGTACATGCCGAAGGGGTCATTGTACTCGATAATGGGTGTGATAAGGGAGGAGTACAGGGATGTTATGACCTCCTTGTTCCTGGATGAAATACCCTTACTTATGAGGTGGGCCATGTAGAAAGCCTGCTGTACAATGAGGCAACGTGGTGGTCAAAAGTCAGGTTGGTATCAACCTGTGTGCCCAAGTCCTTCACAACTGATTGCGTGATTAGTATATTGTTATTAATGTGATAATTAGTGGGGATACCATTTTCCCCAAAGGGGATAATGATGCATTTCTTGGCATTCAGTTTGAGGACACGCTTCTGACACCAGTCATTATTTGGGTGAGGCCCTCTTGAAGGATATCTACCTCACTAGGGGAATTTAAGACAGCACCCAGCTTGTAGTCATCTGTAAACTTGGTCAGCTACAGACCACTGGTTTTGGCTTGCACCTCAGAAAAGTATACCCCAAACAAGAGGTCCAAGACTGATTCTTGGGGTACACCACTTGTTACGGTCTACTACTAGAGATGGCTTCCCCTATTTTGACTGAGTGGATTCTATCAGTGAGACAGTTAGCTGCCCATCTGGTAATATATGGGTTGATGTCTAGCTGGGAGAATTTATCTGTTATTCCCAATTGGGGAATAGTGTCAAAGGCTTTGGCTAGGTCAAGGTAGGTGGTGTGTACCATCTTCTCTCATCCATGACTTTGGTGACTGTTTCGAAGAAGTCAGTGAAGTTTAACAGGCATGATTTCCCTTTGACAAAACCAAACTGTGTGGGGTCAAGCGTTTGGAGGTTGCCAATGTCCTTGTTTATAAGGTCCATGTGTTCCATGGCCTTGCAGATCAGGCTAGTTTGACTGATGGGCATATGATTGCCTGGATCAGTGGACGCTTCACCTTTGTGTAGAGGGATGATAGTGGCTGTCCTCTATTTGGCTGGGATGAAGCAGGTGCTCAGGCTTTGGTTTTATAGGGTGCCTAATGGTGCTGAGAGCTGTTGCTTGAGTTCATGTAGGATGCAGCCAGGGATGTTGATGGGCCCCATTGAGGCTGTATTTTTGCCTTTGAGAGGACATTAAAGACCTGCTCCCTGGTGATGAAGGGAGGAAGGCAGGTGCTGAGAATGTCCTGGTTTACTGATGGAGGAACAGGAGAGTGAAGTTTTCACTGAACCTGTCTGCCAGCAGGTTGGCTATATCTACAGCATTTGTATATGTGGTGTTCTTGGCCATCAGTTCAGAGCAGATTTCGGTGTTACCTTTGAGATTGTGGATGTATGTGAAGAAGGCCTTGTGATTGTCCTTAGTGGATGTGGTCAATTAGGACTCATAGTTAGCCTTAGAGGATTTCACCAGTGACCTTATTTGCTTTCTCAGACAAAGGAGAGATTGCTTCCAACTTGACACTTGCTCCTTCTTGGTACTAGACAGCAGTTCCAACTTGACACTTGCTCCTTCTTGGTACTAGACAGCAGTTCCTTTCCTTTTATTATAGAATTTGTTTATTGTTACTGTCCACCAGACAGAGTTACTCTTCCTTGAGGAAGATGATTTGGTTCTGTCAGGTATTGCTGGGTCCATGCAGTAATGTAGGTGCTCACATAGTTTTTTTTGGTGTAGGCTTGGACATTAGTGGTAGTTCCAACTAAAGGGACAGTGGCTGTGAAGCTGCTTATACCTACTCTCAGGAGATTGTAGTCAGCTTTGGAAAAGTTTTTTTTGTTTGACCCTGGCAAGGGGGGGGGGGTCAGGGGAGATGGTGACTTCAAAAGTGATCGCTTTATGGTTGGATCTTACCAAGGAGGATGACACTGTAGAGGTGCTACAGTGGCTACTCATGTTGGTTAGCACTAGGTCCAGGATATTTTTACCTCTTGTGGGGGTGTTGACCAGCTGATCCAATGCACTGGCATTGATGAAGTCAAGGAATCTCTGGGTGTTCCTGTTTGGGCTAGAATAGGGGAAATCTCTGGGATACGTATCTGGCCATAGCTCTGATACCAATCATTAGTCTGTGTCAGACCTTTCTGTAGGATATCAGCATCATTTTGGGAGTCAGTGATTATCCAAAGGTCATCTACATTTGCCTTGACATCTGAGAAAAATATCCTGAACAGGAAGAAGCCCAGTACTGAGTCCTGTAGTTCTCCAGTGGTGATTGGCCTCTTGCTGGATGTGGATTCACTTAATCTAACAGCATGTATCCTACCTGTGAAACATTTGGCTATCCATCTAGTGACGGAGAGATTTATGCCCAATTTTGTAAGTTTATCTATAATACTTGAGTGTGGTGTTGTGTTAAATGCCTTGGCCAAGGTAGATTATATGCATTGTCTTACCCTCATCAATCACCTTAAGTCCCCGAGACAAAGCAGGTACGACCTGTCCTTGATGAAGCCGAACTGAGTTGGGTCTAAAGTCTGGAGATTTCCTATGTCGTTATTACCCAGATCCATGATTATCCTTTCCATAGCCTTGCATATGAGGCTAGTCAGACTTATGGGTTGGTAGTTTCCTGGGTCTGTTGATGGTCCGTCCTTGTTCAGAGGGGTGACTGTCGCTATCCTCTACTCTACTGCGACAAAGCCTGTCTGGAGACTGGTTGAATAGAGATCTGAGTGGGTCTGCTAGATTATGTTTCAAACTACCCATGCACCCTAGGATTCCATCAGGGCCCATTGATGTTTCTAGCTTTAGAGAGCACAGTGACAACTTGTTCTTTTGTAATAACTGGCAAAGGAATGGTAGGAGTTGTTTCATGGGGAGTGAAAGGAGGTGATGGGGAGGGACATTTGAGCAGAATTTATTGGCCAACAGGTTTTCAATTTTTTCTGGCTGAATATAGGTACTGCTATGTACAGCCAACTCAGCACATTGCAGAGTGTTTCCCTTAAGATTTCAGAGATATTAGTCTCTTATTTAACTTTTGAAGACTTGACTAGTTCCCTGATTTTCCTGTTGAGACTAATGAGGGATTTTTTTCTCTGTTGTGCACTCTCTCACTTACTTCTAGACAGAATGTCTTTCTTCTTTCTGTAGTATAGTGTATTTATGCTAAGGGTCCACCAGGGTGGCTTGTTTTTCTGGCTGGACCTGTGTTTAGTTTGGTAAGGTACTGTCATTTCTATGTAGTTTAAATGGTTGAACAGGGCATTTGTATATACTTCTGCATAGAGCTCCATGTTTTAGGGGTTAGGGGAAGATTTAAAATTACCTATGCTATCAAATAATAGAAGGTAATCTTCCTTGGAAAAAATCTTTAGCATTTTAGGGTTTGATTGGGCATCTACCATTGCATTTATTTCAAAGGAGACCAATTTATGATTCAGTTTTACCAATGAGAACATTACATTTTGAGGATGCAGTGCTCCCCCATGTTTGTGAGTACTATATCAAAGATATTTGAGCCCAATGGGGCAGTGCAGACCAGTGGTTCCAGAGCACTTGCATTGACAAAGTCTATGAATCTCTGACCATGCATGTTAGTGGTCATGTATGTTTCCAAATTTATGGAAGGGTAGTAAACATCACCCATGAGTAATGTGTTGGGCTGAATGGTAAGTGATTTTAGTAACTTGTTTTCATAGTTCCTGGTTGGGGACCTGTAGTTAACGATGATATGGTGGGGGATTTTGGCTATGATCAGCTGGAAATGGAGTAGTTCAAGCAAGTCATCCTGCTTGACCAATCCAGAGGTATGATTTTTTTTTATGTAAATGGAAGCACCTCCTCCTTTTGTTTTTTCCTTTTCGGGGGGGGGGGGGGCTGAATGCGTGATAAGCATTACATCCTTGTACTTCTGGTGTGCATGGCAGCATTTACCACATATAACCACAGGAGTAGTGATGTATAATACATCTGCAAGGCAGCATTTACCACATATAACTGCAGGAGTAATAACATATAATACATCTGCACGGCAGCGTTTACCACATATAACTGCACAGTAATAACATATAATATATCTGCATGGCAGCATTTAGCACATATAACTGCACAGTAATAACATATAATACATCTGCATGGCAGAATTTACCACATATAACTGCACAGTAGTAACATATAATACATCTGCACAGCAGCATTTACCACATATAACTGTATGAGTTGTAACATATAATACATCTGCACTGCAGCATTTATCACATATAACTGTATGAATAGTAACATATAATACATTTGCACAGCAGCATTTACCACATATAACTGCACAGTAGTAACATATAATACATCTGCATGGCAGCATTTACCACATATAACTGTATGAGTTGTAACATATAATAAATCTGCACTTCAGCATTTATCACATATATCTGTATGAGTAGTAACATATAATACATCTGCACGGCAGCATTTACCACACATAACTGCACAATAGCAACATATAATACATCTGCAATGCCGCATTTACCACATATAACTGTATGAGTTGTAACATATAATACATCTGCACAGCAGCATTTACCACATATAACTGTATGAGTAGTAACATATAATACATCTGCACGGCAGCATTTACCACATATAACTGCACAGTAATAATGTATAATATATCTGCATGGCAGCATTTACCACATATAACTGTATGAATAGTAACCTATAATACATGTGCACAGCAGCATTTACCACATATAACTGCACAGTAGTAACATATAATACATGTGCACAGCAGCATTTACCACATATAACTGTATGAGTAGTAACATATAATACATCTGCACTGCAGCATTTACCACATCTAACTGCTGTAGTAACATATAATACATCTGTACAGCAGCATTTACCACATATAACTGCAGGAGCAATAGCATATAATGCATCTGCACTGCAGCATTTACCACATCTAACTGCTGTAGTAACATATAATACATCTGTACAGCAGCATTTACCACATATAACTGCAGGAGCAATAGCATATAATGCATCTGCACTGCAGCATTTACCACATATAACTGCTGTAGTAACATATAATACATCTGAATGGCAGCATTTACCACATATAACTGTATGAGTTGTAACATATAATACATCTGCATGGCAGCATTTACCACATATAACTGTATGAGTAGTAACATATAATACATCTGCACGGCAGCATTTACCACATATAACTGCACAGTAATAACATATAATATATCTGCACAGCAGCATTTACCACATATAACTGCACAGTAGTAACATAATACATCTGCACGGAAGTGTTTCTCACATATAACTGTATGAGTAGTAACATATAATACATCTCCATAGCAGCATTTACCACATATAACTGCACAGTAATAACATATAATATAGCTGCATGGCAGCATTTAGCACATATAACTGTACAAGTAGCAACATATAATACATCTGCATGGCAGCGTTTGCCACATATAACAACGGAAGTAGTAACATATAATACATCTGCACGGCAGCATTTACCACATATAACTGTATGAGTAGTAACATATAATACATCTGCACGGCAGCATTTACCACATATAACTGCACAGTAATAACATATAATATATCTGCACAGCAGCATTTACCACATATAACTGCACAGTAGTAACATAATACATCTGCACGGAAGTGTTTCTCACATATAACTGTATGAGTAATAACATATAATACATCTCCATAGCAGCATTTACCACATATAACTGCACAGTAATAACATATAATATAGCTGCATGGCAGCATTTAGCACATATAACTGTACAAGTAGCAACATATAATACATCTGCATGGCAGCGTTTGCCACATATAACAACGGAAGTAGTAACATATAATACATCTGCACGGCAGCATTTACCACATATAACTGTATGAGTAGTAACATATAATACATCTGCATAGCAGCATTTACCGCATATAACAGCAGGTGTAGTAACATATAATACATCTGCATGGCAGCATTTAGCACATATAACTGTATCAGTAGTAACATATAATACATCTGCATAGCAGTATTTACCACATATAACTGCAGCAGTAATAACATATAATACATCTGCACGGCAGCATTTACCACATATAGCTGTATGAGTAGTAACATATAATACATCTGCATGGCAGCATTTACCACATATAACTGTATGAGTAGTAACATGTAATACATCTGCACAGCAGCATTTACCACATATAACTGCACAGTAGTAACATATAATGCATCTGCATGGCTGCATTTGTCACATATAACTGTATGAGTAGTAACATATAATACATCTGCATGGCAGCATTTACCACATATAACTGCTGTAGTAATATATAATACATCTGCATAGCAGCATTTACCACATATAACAGCAGGTGTAGTAACATATAATACATCTGCACGGCAGCATTTATCACATATAACTGCACAGTAGTAACATATAATACATCTGCATGGCAGCATTTACCACATATAACTTCTGAAGTAGTAACATATAATGCATCTGCACAGCAACATTCACCATATATAACCGCAGGAGTAATAACATATAATACATCTGCATGGCAGCATTTACCACATTTAACTGCAGCAGTAGTAACATATAATACATCTGCATGGCAGGATTTACCACATATAACTGCTGTAGTAACGTATAATACATCTGCACTGCAGCATTTACCACATATAACTGCAGGAGTAGTAACATATAATACATCTGCATGGCAGAGTTTTCCACATATAACTGTACAAGTAGTAACATATAATACATCTGCACGGCAACATTTACCACATATAACTGCACAGTAGTAACATATAATACATCTGCACGGCAGCATTTACCACATATAACTGTATGAGTAGTAACATATAATACATCTGCACTGCAGCATTTACCACATCTAACTGCTGTAGTAACATATAATACATCTGTACAGCAGCATTTACCACATATAACTGCAGGAGCAATAGCATATAATGCATCTGCACTGCAGCATTTACCACATCTAACTGCTGTAGTAACATATAATACATCTGTACAGCAGCATTTACCACATATAACTGCAGGAGCAATAGCATATAATGCATCTGCACTGCAGCATTTACCACATATAACTGCTGTAGTAACATATAATACATCTGAATGGCAGCATTTACCACATATAACTGTATGAGTTGTAACATATAATACATCTGAATGGCAGCATTTACCACATATAACTGTATGAGTAGTAACATATAATGCATCTGCACTGCAGCATTTACTACATCTAACTGCTGTAGTAACATATAATACATCTGTACAGCAGCATTTACCACATATAACTGCAGGAGCAATAGCATATAATGCATCTGCACTGCAGCATTTACCACATATAACTGCTGTAGTAACATATAATACATCTGTACAGCAGCATTTACCACATATAACTGCAGGGTACTAATATATAATACATCTGCACTGCAGCATTTACCACATATAACCGTACGAGTGGTAACATATAATACACATTCACCAAATCAGTGTTGCTTGACTCTGATATTTTCTTATCATAAACATTATAACCTATCAGCATTTCCATGTTGTCTTGTTCCCTTAAATTCTAAACAAGGAGACAACTTTGCAGTTGATCTGCAGTCATCTTTGATGTAGTACATTATGTTACATTTTGTTGCAATATGTTACATTACTTGAGGGAAGGGAGTAAACCTACCTTGTCTGCCCTTTAAGTGCCTTTATCATTGTACCAACCCTCCAGTCCTGTCTTCTCAGTAATGCCTTCCCCACCTGCCCCATTGAATACTTCCAAGGATTCTCTATCATCTTTCTTATAGTCCATTCAATGGGTGCACAACCCTTCCTGTGAAGAAGCACTCTCACAGTACCAGTGACTAGCTGGTTCCTACAATCTGCTACCTTTGTGCCCCTTTCTCCTGTGGCTCTTCCTGTTCAGGATGATGTATTTGCAGCTCCCTCAGGGGAAATTTACAGTTTGTCATTTATTTATTTATCTTTTGTTGACTAGGTTAGTAGCATCTTTTCAGTGGAGACTCAAGGTGGTATTTACACTATCAGGGTCAGTCAGGCCAGGGGACTGAGGAACTTCCCCTACTGTTGTTGAATGAGGACATAGTTTGTGGTAGCACTTCGTGCTGCAAGTCTGAGCAAGAAGGCGGCTCAGAGAAGCAGGGAGATTGGATGGAGGATGTCGTGAGAGGTGTATGTTGCGAGTGGTGGTGAGTTGGATTCACTTAGAGAAACTGACTCATTAATAGATGAAAGTCAGAAGGGTTAGTGGAGTGATGAAGTTATGTTGAAGGGGCAAACCAGTGAAGTAAATTCAGGTGACCCTGTAAAGGAAGGAGTTGCATGCAGTAAGGATGTGAAGGCAGTCGAGCTCTCCTAAAAGCATGTTATTGCACAGAAAGAAAAAATGGCTGTGGTTGTGATGGATTCAGAAGAGATTTTTCAGCAGAATCCTTTTAGGGAAGAAGATTCAACACAAATGTGTGTTGTTACAACCCTCCACTTGGGAGGGCTGTGAGATGACTTACCTTTGGATTTAGTGAATGCGAGTGAGCTGGAAAGTGGCAAGGACATTTCCTGGGGTGAAATAATGGAGAGAATAGAACAAGAAGATGATCAACAATCTGAATCTATGGTGAAAAAATCATATGCAGAGACAGTAAAAAGAGCAGAAAAAGAAAAAGAGGAGAAGAAAGAGGTTGTTGTTAAAAAGAAGTTGTTTAAGTAAGAATAGAAAAAAAAGAGGATAGTGAACTGACTAGATATAAGGTATGGGATCAAACAATTGCACCTTTAGGAACTAAAGCAAATGAGGTAAGGGCCTTTATACATATAAATAAAAATACTTATTGTGACATTATTTTTGGAACTGGTCAGATGATGGAGACATTTTTAGGCAAATATGAAAAAAAAGTTTTACAGACTTTTGATAGACAAAGAAAAAGATCCATAATTAGAAATGAAATAGAAAGAGAGACTTTAAAAGGACATTTATTCAAATTCTGTAAAGATGTGTTACAGATCAAAAGTGTATGATACGAGGGGTTTATGGACAGGGGTATGGGTTTGTCTTGTGAAGTGCTTCTCTCATTTTCTATGAGGAACCTTTTCAAAGGTGATCTTCAAGTTAACACCCGTCTTTTAAACCACAGTAGGATTCTGCTGCAGTCTCCCATCCATCCCTTGTGTTTTAATGTACATGGTCCAGTTACATGACAGAATGTTCTTCACTTCTTTAGTTGCACTATTGTAGCTGCAAACATCCGACAATCTAGCTGTTGTGTGTCCCTACTAGGAAGACTCATGCTGGGAGTAGTATCCCGGGTGCAACACCTGGCAACATCCAACCCAAACTTTAATACTGGTTTACATCGACCTTTTATTTCTTTGACAACGTCAGCTGCCAAACCATCTATGAAATGCAATGGGCAATCCCTCTCATGAAACATCCTAATTAAAGTCTTAACTTCATATTAAAATATGTTGTCTGCAGACACTAACCAGGATAACCTTATAAATTGTGTTTTGACCACATTTTTCTTCTGCCAAATGACATGATAGCTGTTGAAACGTAATAAACTGTTGGAATATGTTGATTTTCTAAAAGTACTGCACATAAAACATCCCTGTTCAACATTCTTTGAAGTTGTTGTGTCTAAAAAATCAATGGTATCTGTTATACTCACATTTACATGCTAAAAATTATGTAGTTAAAATTCATCAAGTCCAGTGGTGTTGCTAGACCAAATAATAAACACATCATCAAAAAAATGTAGATAGCTCTTAAAACTGGTATTGTATGTGGAGGGCAATACAAAATTCCTCTCCCACCACCACAAAATGATGTTAGCAAATACAGGGGCCAATGGTGCCCCCATGGCTACACACCTTATCTGCTTGAAATATTTTACTTCAAAATATACAAAATTGTTACTCAAAATCAAATCCATAGCTTCAACAACCATATTAATAGTTTGTGTGGCTAATTTTGAGGCACTGATCAAAGCTTCCCATAACCATTGTAACCCTTCATCATGAGGTATGATCAAGAATATATCTTTGACATCCACAGTCAAAAATATTACTTAATTGTTGAAAGAGTCCTGGAGCAACATATCCAGAAAAATGCAAAGTGTCTTTCATAATGTATTTTTTATCATCAAAAAAGGATTTCAAGACATGATCTGCATATTTTGTTAGGAGTTCAGTTTTTGACCCTTGTGCTGCTACTATAGGACAGAGAAGTAGGTCGGCAACTGATTTATGTACTTTTGGTATGCTGAATTTGTTTGGAATTATTGGTCTCACCACTCTAAGGTACTCAAAGGTGGTGGGGTCTATACCAGAATTAGTAACTAGATCCTCCAACCACTAATCAATCTGCCTATATGCCCAACTGGTCTCAGTCATACTAACATTAAGGAAAAAGTCTCTGTCATGCAGGAATTGCAACATTTTTTGTGAATATAGATGGCAGTCCATCACCACTGCTCCTCCACCCTTGTCTGGTTTCATGATCCCAAAGGACTGGTTAGAAGAAAGTTCCTTGACTAATTTAATTTCATCTTTTGATAGATTAAAATAATCTGACAGTCCATTAACATAACCTGATTGTCCATTTAAACCTCCCATCTCTTCCTCACAAACGGCTTTGAAGGATGCCAAAACCGGATTCACTGGTGGTGTAAATATTCTTGATCTATGTAATCTGTGTTTAAATTCACCCCCGTCTCCATCATCATTGAAAAAAGGGCCACATTTAACTTATGTACAAACAGTTTCAGTTCAGAAACTAAGGCAGAATCCCACTGTGATTTACAAGAATGATGTTAACTTGAAGAACACCTTTGAAAAGGTTCCTCATAGAAAATGGGAGAAACACATGGCTGCAAAAGGCATATTTAAATATGGAGCATGCAGCCAATGTAGATTTATACAGGAGAGCTACAGTTTCACTGTGAGTAATTACACCAGAACCATTTAGCTTAATGGGAAATTCAATTGCAATACCCCAGGCGTGTTTTTTCTGGCACAATGCTGTATCTGCCCAGCATTTTATAGTGACAGCAGATGCATTAAGGCAAAGGATTTACCAACATGCCTACGCAGTTAGGAAAATGGATACCAATAATGCTCTAGCTAAATATTCTAATAGTTGTGCAAATTAAAAAAAAATGTTTTCCAGATAGTGGAGAAAGTTGGCCCATTTGAGATGGGTGGTGATTGGGGAACATATCTCGAAAAGCAGGAACTGCATTGGCACATTTTGTTAAATGCAACAAATGCCCCTGGTATTAATGATAGAGTTTCCATCAGCAGTTTATTAATGTACAAAAGGTCTAAAGTCTGATATTCTATTCATTTGTATAGTGTCTTAAATACCTATGTTAGATTGTTATGTGTTGCTGCTTGTTTTCATTGTACGCTGTCATTTAACTTATATCCACTAGACAGCAGCATTGTTTTTAGTATATAATTTTTTTTTTTTAATGAAGACCACGCGTATTTGAAGAAGTCCAGTATAATTTTAAAGATGAAAGCGCTTATATAATAAAATTCATGTTGTAAGTGTATGGGCAACTGTAGTTTTTGTTTTTGAGTGTATGTTTGAGTGTAAGTTTGCAGTTTGGTGCTGTGATTAATTTAAACATTTTAGTAAGAAAATGTGCAAACAACAGGACAACAGGATAGTAACATTATTATTTTGGAAGATTCTATATTTCTAATTGAAGAAGAAAGATATCAAACTGAAATATGGTGGTGAAATAATGTAGTTTGGAATTTAGGCAAAGAAACCTGTTCAGGGATAGTTATTTTGTATAAAGAGACTATAAAAGTTATAGATATTACTTATATTATAATGGGTAGAGTTGCTATTTTTGATGTAAGATGGAAAAAACAGACTTTAAGAGTTATTCCAATCTATGCTTATGTAACAAAAGAGAGAGAGAAGATATGTTCAAAAATCTAATTCAGTATGTTGCCATAAATATGGAAATAATAATGGTAGGTGACTTTAGTTGTAGTCTGAGAGGTCAGAGGAAGAAAGACTACAATGTTAAACAATTGTTGGATATTGTAAAATATGGACCACTGAGAATTTGGGATAAGGGCACCTGGACGTACAGAAGAGGAGGACACAGAACAGAAATAGAGTGATTATTTCTTAATATCTACCAGGTTGTTAATAGTAATAGAGGGCATTTTGATAACAGGATTTTCCGATCACGGGACAATTTGGATTAGAGTAAAAGGGAATGATGAGTACATGAAAATAGGAAAAAGATTAAAAGAATAAATGAAGTTGGATGGGATGAAATAAGGAAAAATGACATATTAAAGATGTGGAAGGAGCATGTAGAGATGAGAGAGTTTTATAAGAACAGGTTAGAATGGTAGCTGTATTTTAAACAGACATGTATTTGTTATATACAATGCAAACAGCAAAATAGAAAGGAAGGAAAAATTAAGTAGAAAACGTTAAATAATGATACATTTGATAGTCTAGAAAAGAAACAAAGATTTTTTTTTTGTGAAAGAACAGGAATTATAAAAAATGAATAAAGTTTAGATAAAACATGTATTTTATTGTATAAACAAAGATATTTCCTTCAGGGAAAAAAAGAAGAAATTGCTCCATATTTGAGTAAATTAGTTAAAGATAATAATAGTATAATGAGACAAATGAAGGATACAACTGGTCGAGTATTTAATACTCAGAATATAACTATGGAAATAGTGCAGAATTATGTAAAAGAATAATTTAAAGGGCACATTATACAATCTTACGATGAATGGAAAGTAGAATAATTTCTTGTACACACACATGGTGTTACTAATAAGTGCACAATACCTCTTCTTGTTGTTATAATAAAAATGGATTTATTGCAAGAGAATAAAAACCACTGAACTGTGTTTAGCGCTTTCACCCACCGAAGTGTGGGCTTCTTCAGAACAATGTTCTCTAGTCAGGAGCAGTATTGTGGTTATTAAGTAGAATCATTTCTCGAAAAAGATAATAAGGAGATGGAAAGGGATACTGCTGTGGAAGAACTGAAAATGTATCAAAAGTAGTAAATTTGGAATCAGTAGCTGGTCCAGATGGAACAGAATACAGGATATATAAAAATATGTCAGGATTACAAAAAATATTTTGTAAAATGTTAAATAAATCACTAAACAAAATATTTCAATATAAAGAATTTTATAGTGGAGTAATTAAATTTATATGGAAGAAAGGTTGTAAAGATGGGATACAGATTTGGAGACCAATTGTTTTAAATAATGTGGATTATAAAGTGTTTATGAAGATTCTACAGAGAAGAATGGAAGGTAAAATTAATAAAGTTATAAATAGAAATATATATATCGTATAAATGGAAAAAGAATGCAAGAGTTGCTCTTAATTATTTGTGAGTTGGTAGATAATAATGTTTTAAATATAAATAATCAAATTAAAATTATGGTAGATGATGTAAGTAAAGCAGCATTTGATTCTATTCAACATAATCTGCTATGGAAAATACTGAAAGTATATAACAGAAGTTACAAGATTATAAGGGTATTATGACAGCTTACAAATTAAACATAGTTAAGGATTTGGTAAATGGTTGGTTAAGTATAGAAATAGTCATTCAGAGGGGTATAAGACAAGGTTGTCCTTTGAGGTGTATATTATTTGCATTAGTAATGAATGTGTTATCCATACATATAAATAGAGAAATGGAAAGGTGGAGTTATATTGCTAATGAAGGGGTAGTTATGCCAATTATGTTATCTTATACAGATGATATTATAGTTGTTGCAAAAATAGTATAGGAATGAATAAAGTAATAAAGTATTTACAGGATCATTTAAAAGTGATAGGTTTACATATAAATCAAGGGAAAAGTCAAGGATTAGGCTTTGATGGAATGTTAGCAGGTGTTAATTTAACTTGACAAACATAAACATGCTTGGTATAAGGTTTGGAAAACAGGAAAACGCACTAACATTATAGAAAGAAAAAGTAAAAACTATGAAAAATATGTGTAAGTTTTGGAAGACATTCAGATTGTCATTTAAGAAAAAGATTTATTTAATTAACTCTTTTCTTTTAGGAAGAATGTCATATTTAGCAAGTGTTTTTAGTATACCTGTTTTGTTTGAGAAGGATGTTTACAATATATTTTTTCCTTTATATGGGGATCCAGGCCAAATCCTGTTAAAAGAGAAGAAGGAGGAGGATTAGGTTTGATTAATCCTATAGTGTATGCAGCGTTGTTAAGATTATTGATGAACCCTATAGTGTATGCAGCGTTGTTAAGATTATTGATTAATCCTATAGTGTATGCAGCGTTGTTAAGATTATTGATTAATCCTATAGTGTATGCAGCGTTGTTAAGATTATTGATTAATCCTATAGTGTATACAGCGTTAAGATTATTGATTAATCCTATAGTGTATGCAGCGTTGTTAAGATTATTGATTAATCCTATAGTGTATGCAGTGTTAAGATTATTGATTAATCCTATAGTGTATGCAGCATTGTTAAGATTATTGATTAATCCTATAGTGTATGCAGTGTTGTTAAGATTATAGATTAATCCTATAGTGTATGCAGCGTTAAGATTATTGATTAATCCTATAGTGTATGCAGCATTGTTAAGATTATTGATTAATACTATAGTGTATGCAGCGTTGTTAAGATTATAGATTAATCCTATAGTGTATGCAGCGTTAAGATTATTGATTAATCCTATAGTGTATGCAGCGTTAAGATTATTGATTAATCCTATAGTGTATGCAGCGTTGTTAAGATTATTGATTAATCCTATAGTGTATGCAGCTTTGTTAAGATTATTGATTAATCCTATAGTGTATGCAGTGTTGTTAAGATTATTGATTAATCCTATAGTGAATGCAGCATTGTTAAGATTATTGATTAATCCTATAGTGTATGCAGCGTTGTTAAGATTATTGATTAATTCTATAGTGTATGCAGCGTTGTTAAGATTATTGATTAATCCTATAGTGTATGCAGCATTAAGATTATTGATTAATCCTATAGTGTATGCAGCGTTGTTAAGATTATTGATTAATCCTATAGTGTATGCAGCGTTAAGATTATTGATTAATCCTATAGTGTATGCAGCGTTAAGATTATTGATTAATCCTATAGTGTATGCAGCTTTGTTAAGATTATTGATTAATCCTATAGTGTATGCAGTGTTGTTAAGATTATTGATTAATCCTATAGTGAATGCAGCGTTGTTAAGATTATTGATTAATCCTATAGTGTATGCAGCGTTGTTAAGATTATTGATTAATCCTATAGTGTATGCAGCGTTGTTAAGATTATTGATTAATCCTATAGTGTATGCAGCGTTGTTAAGATTATTGATTAATCCTATAGTGTATGCAGCGTTGTTAAGATTATTGATTAATCCTATAGTGTATGCAGCATTGTTAAGATTATTGATTAATCCTATAGTGTATGCAGCGTTAAGATTATTGATTAATCCTATAGTGTATGCAGCGTTGTTAAGATTATTGATTAATCCTATAGTGTATGCAGCATTGTTAAGATTATTGATTAATCCTATAGTGTATGCAGCAATGTTAAGATTATTGATTAATCCTATAGTGTATGCAGCGTTAAGATTATTGATTATTCCTATAGTGTATGCAGCGTTGTTAAGATTATTGATTAATCCTATAGTGTATGCAGCGTTGTTAAGATTATGGATTAATCCTATAGTGTATGCAGCGTTAAGATTATTGATTAATCCTATAGTGTATGCAGCATTGTTAAGATTATTGATTAATCCTATAGTGTATGCAGCATTGTTAAGATTATTGATTAATCCTATAGTGTATGCAGCGTTGTTAAGATTATTGATTAATCCTATAGTGTATGCAGCATTGTTAAGATTATTGATTAATCCTATAGTGTATGCAGCGTTGTTAAGATTATTGATTAATCCTATAGTGTATGCAGCGTTAAGATTATTGATTAATCCTATAGTGTATGCAGCGTTGTTAAGATTATTGATTAATCCTATAGTGTATGCAGCGTTAAGATTATTGATTAATCCTATAGTGTATGCAGCGTTAAGATTATTGATTAATCCTATAGTGTATGCAGCGTTGTTAAGATTACTGATTAATCCTATAGTGTATGCAGCGTTAAGATTATTGATTAATCCGATAGTGTATGCAGCGTTAAGATTATTGATTAATCCTATAGTGTATGCAGCGTTAAGATTATTGATTAATCCTATAGTGTATGCAGCGTTGTTAAGATTATTGATTAATCCTATAGTGTATGCAGCGTTGTTAAGATTATTGATTAATCCTATAGTGTATGCAGCGTTAAGATTATTGATTAATCCTATAGTGTATGCAGCGTTAAGATTATTGATTAATCCTATAGTGTATGCAGGGTTGTTAAGATTATTGATTAATCCTATAGTGTATGCAGCGATGTTAAGATTATTGATTAATCCTATAGTGTATGCAGCATTAAGATTATTGATTAATCCTATAGTGTATGCAGCGTTAAGATTATTGATTAATCCTATAGTGTATGCAGCGTTGTTAAGATTATTGATTAATCCTATAGTGTATGCAGCGTTGTTAAGATTATTGATTAATCCTATAGTGTATGCAGCGTTGTTAAGATTATTGATTAATCCTATAGTGTATGCAGCGTTGTTAAGATTATTGATTAATCCTATAGTGTATGCAGCGTTAAGATTATTGATTAATCCTATAGTGTATGCAGCGTTGTTAAGATTATTGATTAATCCTATAGTGTATGCAGCATTGTTAGGATTATTGATTAATCCTATAGTGTATGCATCATTGTTAAGATTATTGATTAATCCTATAGTGTATGCAGCGTTGTTAAGATTATTGATTAATCCTATAGTGTATGCAGCATTGTTAAGATTATTGATTAATCCTATAGTGTATGCAGCATTGTTAAGATTATTGATTAATCCTATAGTGTATGCAGCGTTGTTAAGATTATTGATTAATCCTATAGTGTATGCAGCGTTGTTAAGATTATTGATTAATCCTATAGTGTATGCAGCGTTGTTAAGATTATTGATTAATCCTATAGTGTATGCAGCGTTGTTAAGATTATTGATTAATCCTATAGTGTATGCAGCGTTGTTAAGATTATTGATTAATCCTATAGTGTATGCAGCGTTGTTAAGATTATTGATTAATCCTATAGTGTATGCAGCATTGTTAAGATTATTGATTAATCCTATAGTGTATGCAGCGTTGTTAAGATTATTGATTAATCCTATAGTGTATGCAGCGTTGTTAAGATTATTGATTAATCCTATAGTGTATGCAGCGTTGTTAAGATTATATAAAGTATTGCAATGTTTAAAGAATAATGACAATTCATTGTTAACATGAATCTTGAACTTTAAATATGACAAAGAACGGGCATATATTTTAAATAATAAAACAAGGAGGTTATGGTCCAATCAGAAAATAAATACTTATCAAGAAAAAAATATTATAGAAAATAAAAATTGATGAGATGGAGAATGATAGAAAAACATGGTATTATAATATCATGAATAAATATTTTTGTATATATCCATGGAAGGAGCTGCCAAAAGAAAAAAATGGCAGTGATACAGGCTAGAATACGAAGATGTCCTGAACTAGTGGAATGTGAACATTTTTTTATGGAGACTTACTGTATGAAACTTCCAGTAAAAGCAAATATGTCATATAAAATGAAGAAAGACAGAATATGTATTTAATGTAAAGAGTCTGAGACTAGTGAGCATATCTTTTTAGGATGTAGAAGGATTAAAACATTATGAAAGAAGATTATTAAGATGAGGTATTTAGAGGGAATTACAAATGTAAATGGTATAATTATGGATATGATTGAGTATGGATATTACAAAGAAAAAAGTAGAATTATATAACAAAAACAGATAAAAAATGTTTAGCATAATATGATTGAATTGAAATCAAAGACTGAAAGAAATTTTGTTTAATGAAAAATAGAATTTAGCTACAATGTTAAAAAACAAGATTTTGATTATGGAAAACAGATTGGGTGTCTTATAACTGAAAGTTTTTTTCTGTAATAATGAATTAAATGAAAAACATTATCTTAGTAAGATATGCAAATAATGTATATATTGTAAATATTTATATACAGTTTGTAAATTATGTATTTTATAAATAAAATACCTCTATCTTTTTGATAGGTGCCATGGGATCTTTTATATCCACCTGAGCTACCACCAACCAGGACCAGTGTTAGCATTTTGGGGACCCCCAGCAAATGTCAAGTTGGGGGTCCCCTAGGCACTTCCAGTATAATTATCATCCTGTCAATGCCACACCTCCTAAGAAACTTTTTAGTTTGTGCTGCAAACTTTTATGAGTAGTACGCACAGACAGACCTTAGCTACAAGCTATTACATTACAACAGGCCTATATACCATACTTTGTTGACCTGTATAACAAAGGGACACTTACAGTTACTGGCATTTAGTTGCAAGAAAGATACATTACAATAACTATATGTGCAGATCTGGACTTAAATGAAGTGATGACTAGGCCTACTGTTTCAACACCCCCCGCACACCATCCAGTCCTCTCCTCTGACCCCCCCCCTTTGGGCTCCCCATACCATGCACATTACTTTTTTCTTCCTTTTCTCACATTTTTGCCTTACTCTCAGCTTTTTTAAGAAGCCATAACTTTCTATATGCTCTGAAGTTTTTTTCTTTTTACACAACATTTTCATCCAATAATGGTTTGAACTCAAATTATTATTAAGGAAAGAAATTCACTGTTGCTGTTCAGTTTTAGTTTTCTTTGCATCATTTCAGCACACTTTTCCTGGCCAAGACAGAACAGTAATAACCATTTGGGAAATAACTAAATTAAGCTGGTGCCCCCAAAGCCATAAGGGTTATATATGTGACCTGGGGTGCATTTTAGAGCATTCTCTCAGCATTTTACTCTAATGTGGCCTAAACAAAAATCATGAAAAAGAAAAAAAGAATTTCATTCTACTGAAGAATACTGCTTCCTTCTCAAACCCCCCACAAAAGACAGTCACTGCCTGTACATCCCTCTGATGTTAGACTGGGATGAAAGCAGAGGTTTAAATTGCCTTAGTCATATATTGCAAGTGACTGTTGATATATGTATACATAGCGTGCTTCCTCACCCCTAACCCTCAAAGTCAGCCCCATGTATATGTGCCTGATGTGTGATTGTGAGAATGCTTTCTGTAATATATTCTAATTTGTTGCTCTTAGACAGTACACCACCCCTACATAAGCTATAGTAACCTTATTTTTACACCTCAGAGGTCTGTGAGAAAAGTAAATAAACAATGACCACACTGTCCTCAGCTCAATCACAAGCTATAATGACTTCATGTGCACACCTCTAAGGTTTGAGTGTGATGAAAACTAAAGTTGTAATAACCACATAATCCCCAACCCCCCATAACCTACAACAGGTTTCTGTACCCACACATTTGAGCAGGGCTGGTTTTAGAATGGGTGTGGTTGAAACCATAGGCTACTATCAGCTTTATCCTAAAAGGGTCGTATCTCAGCATTGTTCAGATTAAACAGCTCAATCAGAAAACTGAAAAATTTTTGTCCTCATTTTTCTTCAACCAGCAATAACTTTTGCGAGGCCCCCACAGAGTCAAGGATGATTAAGGGAGTCCCCAGTTTCCATTTACACAGTCTGGTGAGTGGGGGCCACCAGACTCCAAGCAGATCTAAATGTCTGAATGTTCTGTGATATATCTTATGTCTTACTTTTGAAATATAATTACTTGTTAAGTACATTTTTTACTGATACCCAGAAGAATAATGTCTGTGTCCTGGCATTATTGGGTGCGTGCACAGACAAAAATCAGTGATTGTTTTATGCACACACACACACACACACACACACACACACACACACACACACACACACACACACACACACACACACACACAGCAAGCATAAGCCATAGCAGTCCTAGTTTTGTAGTTATTTCAGCAAATAGCAATATATTGTGCAACAATGGTACTGCCACACTAGATCAGTGACTGCTGTTTAGCAATCTTCAAACAGCATCAGGACTAAGTCACTTACTTACATCATTGAGCAGTAATGCATACCTGTCATTGTCCCTGATTTCACATACCTGTCACTGTCCCTGATTTCACACACCTGTCACTGTCCCTGATTTCACACACCTGTCACTGTCCCTGATTTCACATACCGGTCACTGCCCCTGATTTCACATACCTGTCACTGTCCCTGATTTCACATACCTGTCACTTGCCCAGATTTCACATACCTGCCACTGGCCCTGATTTCACATACCTGTCACTTGCCCAGATTTCACATATCTGTCACTGTCCCTGATTTCACACACCTTCCCTGATTTTGTTCATACTTTTGTTTTCTCCTTAACAAAAAAATTGATTTGCTGGTAAATCATTCAGGATTACAAACAGTCAATCAATTCAGACATCTGAGTTTGATACTTATTGTACAAAAATATGTGTTGATGCAAAAGGTGTTATTCTACTAACTTTTTAAGTGCATTAGAGTAATATTTAAAATGTCGTCCTGATTTTGAGCCTTTATTCTATTATTTTTGGGATTGCACTGAATTCTTAAGCAAAGGAAATGAGTTATACTATCTGGTATTATGCTTGTATTTATAAAACTCCCTGAAAGAGAAAACCATCCCCGGTGATCAGTAGTATCAGGTCTTCTTAAAATCCAAAATTTGCACCAAGATAAGTCACTCTGGCTGCTGATCTCTCTAGTGCTTACCTTGGTCACTCTGGGCTGCTGATCTCTGTAGTGCTTACCTTGGTCACTCTGGGCTGCTGATCTCACTAGTGCTTACCTTGGTCACTTTGGGCTGCTGATCTCACTAGTGCTTACCTTGGTCACTCT